>NC_072777.1:34911021-35137259 GCF_022539595.1 Amphiprion ocellaris | reverse complement strand
TTGAGCTACCTGCAGACCTTCTTTGCATTTGTTGGAGGACATACTAAACTATGACTGTTTTCCCCACATTTTGGACTACATAATAAACTATGAAATTTTTGTCACATTTTGGACAACAGATTAAACTATGACATTGTTGTATAAAGTTCTTTTATAAATTGTTTTTTGAGCTTTTTCTTTGGTTCTATTCAATAGGTAAGTAGAGAGGCAGACAAGATAGCCGGGAAGATCTGCACTAAAGGTGCCCTGAGCTGGATTCGAACCTGCAACTCATACGCAGTCTTGTTTATGAGTCACTCTCTCAACCAGTTGAGCTACCTGTGGACCTACTTTGTACTTGTTGGATGACATACTAAACTATGACTTCTTAGTCACATTTTGGACAACATACTCAACTATGACATTTTTGTGACATTTTGGAAAACATACTAAACTATGACATTTTTTTCCACATTTTGGATGATGTACTAAACTATGACGTTTTTATCACCTTTTGGACGACATACTAAACTATGACGTTTTTGTCATATTTTGGACGACATACTAAACTATGATGTTTTTGCCATATTTTGGACGACATACTCAACTATGAGGTTTTTTTCATATTTTGGACGACATACTAAACTGTGACGTTTTTGTCACAGTTTGGAGGACATACTAAACTATGACATTTTTGTTACATTTTGGACGACATACTAAACTATGACGTTTTTGTCACAGTTTGGACGACACCCTAAAGTGACGTTTTTGTCACATTTTGGACGACAGACTAAACTATGACGTTTTTGTGACATTTTGGACAACATACTAAGCTATGACATTTTTTCCACATTTTGATGACATACTAAACTATTTTACCTATTATTCAATAGGTAAGTATAGAGGAAGAAAGGAAAGCAGGGAAGACCTGCAGTAAAGGGCCATGAGCTGGACTCGAACTTGCGTCTCCGACACATTCCTATTCAGGAGTCGCCCTGCCAACCAGTCAAGCTCCCTGGGCACCTTTTTGACACTTGTTGAAGGACATACTAAACTATGACATTTAAATAAATTTATTTGTATGACCCTAAGGTACTTCCATACCAAAGGGGACCTTTGCATCATGACTTGCAGTCAAAAGCCTATTTTTTGTCCTTAACCTTCCGTCTCCGTGCACCTGTTAGAATGATACTCAGGAATCCTTAGTTCAACGGTAGATAGTGATGTCAGGGCTAGCCAGCAGCAGGAGACGTGACCATGTCCGTGAGCTTAATGGCGGCGGGCAACAGTGGCTACAGCAGGCTTCACAGGAGCAGCTGGTTTAAAGGACAGACCAGCCGAGGAGACGACTTCTCATCCCCTGCAGGGTCCAAACAGAGTGTCCTTGGTCTGCTATACATTTAAAAGTCCCTATTTAGTTTTAAAATCTAATTTATACCTAAGTACTTTGCATACCGGAGTAAAACACATGTTAGCATTAGCTTTAGCATGCTACGTCGCTAAGCGCGGTTAGCGTTTTACATTTCTATACAAAACACTCCGTCCGAGTACAAAAAAATAAATACATCAAGTACTTACTTTACTCCAGATTAGAACCATTCTAAAAGAACCGGTAGACTCTGCACCCACCTGTTTTAGAGTCTATTTGTAACAGACTAACTTGTCTTCTTTCACCACTTCGAGCTGAGGAACTAGAGATTTCTCACACGGTCAACGTTAGGCCACGCCCATCTACCTCTGATTGGATATTACAGGTACATCATTCAATGAAATTACAGGACATGAAAGATTGACATGAACAGTTAGATAGTGAGCAGAAAACTGGTACATCTTCCACAAACCTGCTTCAAATGAACTTTTATCACACATAGGACAAAAACTTTGCATTGGCTTAAAACAATTTTTAACTATATGAATGAGATAGCAAATACATTGATGTAGATTTTATGATGTTTTCAATTACACTGTTTATTAATTACATATTTATTCAACTGACTTTATTTGTATTTTAACCAATGTAGTCTAAAGTGCCATTTTTAGAAGACTTTAAAAGGTCAGTTAAAAACGATACAATGAACATCCAACCACACTCTGTGTCACGTATTAAAACACTCAGCAAGCCCAGCTGATTGCAATTGTGTATCGAGATTGTGACCGGAAAAGACTGAAGTCAGTTTTAGCAAAGGTTTATTGTTGGTGGCGGGAGCTTCAGTCTCAAAGACTGCTCAGCTAGCTTCAGTAGGAGCACTATCTAAAGTGACATCTGCATTTAGATGTATCATCCCGTTGGTGCGAAATGGAATGAAAATCAGAACAGTGTTTCTTTCTCAAGTGGCTAATAATAAAGGACGTGGTCAGAGTTTGTCAGTAAGAACACTATCACAGAGACAAATTACAAGTACTTGAACTTGCATTAAAGTGTTTGAAAAGTGAATGAATGAGCTGAAAATAAATTCTAATTGTGGGTGCTTGTTAGCCTTATATCTTTAGATAAGCTAAACTCTGCGAGACTTTTCCACTGAGACTGACCAGTTCTTACGGAGACTTGGCCAGATGATGAAATGTACATGGACCCTAACTGACCCCCACACATTTGCAGATGTGCAAAGTGAAGCACAGGTTTAGGAACAACAACTCTGTATCTGTGGTGTCCATGTGTTCATCCACATGGGAGTAATATCAAGACTTACCACTGGTCCTAGAAGAAGAGAACCCTTTGCTACATTGAACATTACAATAGGTTTGAACAACTTCAGGATTTGAGTGAAGTCAGACAAGACTATAAAGATGTTCCTGTGATTTTTAGCCATTTAGGGAAATTATTAATAGAGGACAGTTTGCTCAGGAAGTGTTACAGATTCTGAATGGCTCAAGCACAGGAAATGAACTGACAAGATCAGAATGCAATAAAGGGTTTATTTGCAAAAACGTAGAGGAACTACAAATCGTAACAGAACTACAACAGGAAGTACATCAACGAAAATAGATTGCCAACCTATGGCGACTACTATAGGCGAGGAGGATTCACTACAAAATTCTAACTCGCGTTGGGTAACACCCAGGCAAGAAAGACAATAACTCAAATTCACTCGATTACAAGAACTAGGAACTAAGCCAGGAAACTAACGAGTACACGAAACTGCGAAACTTGAATTAACTCACAAAAAACTACTATGAGATGCTCGGACTAGGTAAATAACTGTGGAGGTACATTGTTCTGGGCTGGCAGGCCGGTGTCCAGGTGGTGGTTGTCGAGATGCTGCAGCAGGACGGTGTGGAGGGACACCATGAGGTAGAAACAACACAGGTGAGTGAATTCCAGGACGCTGAATGGCACCGAAACTGGAGCTGATGACGGTGCCCGTGGGAACCAGCAGGAGCAGGTGGAACCAGAACTATAACGGAGGAGGACAACCAGTATTACTAAAAGCAACTTGAGAATGCATACTAAGATTTTGGGAACGAGGAGTGACTGTTACTGGTAGTGTCACAATCCGGCACAGAGAGGTGAACGGCTTCAGACTATATTGTGTTGAGAGAGGGACTTGATTGGCAGAGACCACCTGCTCCTGCTCCAGGCTGATGATGATTAGTGATGAGGATCTCCTGCTGCAGCCACTGCACTGCTGAACCAAACCTAAAAGGGAAAAAAGGGTGGAGGAAGATGGAGAGGGCACTATCTCGGCCTGGCAGCAGCCAGCCTGACAGTAAGACAACAGATCAATCTCAAGTAACAGAAATTGTGGTCTTTAAAGCTGTCAGTTAAAGTTCACTTGAACTGAGAAGAATCCATCCATCTTTTATCTATACACCACTTCATCCTCATTAGGGTGTGTCAGTTATTCTAAATGATTAGAATGAAGTGCTTCATATCTTCATCAAATTTTCCTGTTATCTGCTGTTTTCTCAAATGTTTTTGTACTTATATGATGACTGTATACAACCTTCTCACTACAAATATGACTCATTCACAGGTCTTTGCCCTGGTTGTGTTGATTGAGTTGTGTTGTATGGGTGAAGGCCAGTCAGAAGTTGGCATCAGACAGGAAAGGCTCATCCTCATTAATGTTTAACAGAAACTGTCAGTTGACTCTCTTTGGCCTGCTTGATATAATGATGAAGTTTCTGCCAACCTGCACCAAAGAGGACCTTATCGGTAAGCATCAACATCATTGAAATATGCTGAATGTTTGTATAAATTCTAACCACTTGGACTTAAATCTGAGAAGTAAATCACAGTTTAGATTGTAGCTTCTGTGTTTTATTTTACTGTTAACATGTGAGATTTCAGGGACTGCTTCTCTTATTATTCTCATTACATACAACATTCTAAAATTTATTCTAAATTTATTTCACTCTGTACTTAGCTTGCTTTTAATTTATCATGGTTAAACTCTAATTACAGTTCATTTCTGGTTTTTCTTTTCATATTAACAGGCTGTAAAGATGCGTGGGATCTTTGCTAATTGTGTCCTGGCAGCACTGCTGCTGTCTGGAGCCTGGGCAGACCACCACCAGCACTACCACAATCATGGCTCTGAACACAGCCATGAGGACCAGATGAGCTGCCACAAGCTGTCCCATCCCAATGCTGAGTTTGCCTTTGCCCTGTACAAAAACCTGAATGCCAAGCCTGAGGCTGGAAAGAACATCTTTTACTCACCACTGGGCATCTCCACCGCCCTGTCCATGCTGTCTACAGGGGCTGGTGGTGACACCCACAGCCAGCTGTTCTCCACTTTGGGCTATGGCACCTTAAACCAGAGTCAGGTCAATGAAGCCTTCCAGCATCTTTTCCACATGCTTGACCACAGCCAGGAGAACCAGAAGCTGGATGTTGGTAATGCTGTCGCAGTGCGCACTGGTTTCAATCCTTTGGAGAATTTCTTGAAAGAAATCAAACATTACTACTCCGGCGACATCTTCAATGTTGACTTAGCCAAACCTGCTGAGGCTATAGCCGAGATCAACGCATACATTAGTAATAAAACCCATGACAGAATCAAAGATATGGTGAAGGACTTGGACCAGGACATGGTTATGATGCTCATTAACTATGTCTACTTTAAAGGTAAGAAGCAAGTTGAAAGTCTGTGCCTTAATGTGTAGTTTACCGAGCGTAGGACACAAACACATGAAAAATAAGTCAGCTGGAATGACCTGAACATGATGCTTAAAGGTTGGGAAGCAAACTGCAATATAATTTGTTCTGACATATTTACATTACTGTCATCATCCCCTCTCCACTGTCTCATACAGGACAATGGGAGGAGCCCTTCATCGAATTCATGACACACAAGGCAGACTTCCATGTGGACGACACCACCAAAGTTCAAGTGGACATGATGACAGGAAAAGGATACTACAACATCTACCATGATGCTGATAACCACACTACCATCATCATGCTGCCGTACAAAGGAACCACCTCCATGATGATCGTTCGGCCTGATGAAGGCAACATGAAGGAGGTGGAGGGATACATCAGCATGGAACACCTCAGGCACTGGCGAAACTCAGTCTCCAAGCAGTAAGAGGAATCACATTTACTTTGGAATTCAGCTACCTGGTTGTAGATACAGTGTTGTAGACAGAGTGAGCAATGTACTTCTTGTAATGATTGAGGAAGTGTTGACTGGGTCAGATAAATTTAATCTGCTTGAATGTGTTCATGGTTTAACTTAAAGACAGATGCAGGAATTTCACTGTCTGACACTAATAATGTTCCTTGTTTTTTCAGCTATATTCTCTTGTATTTGCCAAAATTTTCCATCTCTGCTGATGCCTCCCTGGGAGACACATTGAAAGAAATGGGCATAACCAAAGCTTTTGAGGACAATGCTGATTTCTCTGGGATATCAGATGAGACCAAGATCAAAGTCTCAAAGGTAGGGGTTCATTTTTATAGGGAGATTTTTATGGAACAACAACAAATTAGCACTGATCTCCCTTTGCTTTGTTTTCCACAGGTTTCCCACAAGACTTCGCTGAGTGTCACCGAGATGGGAACAGAGGCAGCAGCCGTCACCATCATTCAGGTAGTCCCAGTGAGTGCGCCACCATCAGTCAGAATTAACCGGCCCTTCTTGGTTTTTATCATGGAGAGGTCCGCAAGGAGCATCCTCTTCATGGGCAAGATCAATAACCCTACACTCATGTAAACGCGTACACTAGCGAAATGAGAATCACAATCAACAGTATCGTCACGAGGATCCTATACTGATGCTGTAGTACTTGTATATTTACTTGTCCGTGTGTATCTTTGCAGGACTGTCTACAAAAATACTATTAAAGAACACTTTCTATGAAATATTTCAGTGGGTTTTCATGTCCGCATGTACTAAAGATAATACAGGGGCATCCTTGCAGGATGAAATAGACAAAAAAAATGTGACATCAAACACAAAATTGATGCATGTATGATTAAATACATTTTCTCAATTTGGTCATCAACTACATTCACTTTGCAGTATCATCTAGCAGCTAAATCCCTGCAGCTTAACAGTTAAGTTTTGACTGGTGTTACAACAGACAGAGGTTGTGTAACCTGATGGCCATCAGCCTCACATGACTCCTCGCCCTTTGACGAGTCAACACAGGAGTTGCTGCAGAGTATTTACATAATCAGTACACATAAACTTTGTCTCCCTTGTCAGCCCCACACACACTGACTTCTGAAAAAAAAAAACATGAGTAAGACGTGTCTGAATCAGAAAGCTGAGTGGGCAGCTCTTCAGAAGTGCTAAAACGCTCCCAATCTGTCCAGTCTGCTGAGCATAAAGAGCCACTGCTGAGAAATGAGCAGCGGTGAAGAGTGTTGCTGCTTGTTCATGTACAAACGGGACAAACTCAAGAAAAATCCTGAACCCTTGACCCCTACAGTGAAACCTGTTGGCTCCGTTATGTTGTGGGTGGCATTTTTCTGGCAGGAAGGGTCAGTGCAAATCAATACGAAGTTGTTCTGCGTGACCACCTTTACATTGTGATCGAACATTTCCATCATGGTGGGATAGAAATGTTGGATGACGATGCCTCCGTCCAAATGGCACAAAGGATCACCAAGTAGTTTGATGAAATAGAAGTGAGTCATACGTTATGACCTTCGCAGTTCTCACATCTCAACCCAACTGAACATCTGTGGGACATTTTAGACCGATATGTTAGTCAGAATTTTCCACCACCATCACCTAATCTTTGGGAGAATGCTGTTTTTCCCTCCAGAGCTCCAGAGATTTGGAGAATCAATGCTAAAGAGAATTGAAGCTGATCCAGCAGCACCCAGTGGGCCAGTACCTTATTACGCTTGAGAAACTTATTAAATTGTTAGTTTTTTTCTTTAATCTGTCATCTATACCAGTATTTTTGCAATTCTTGGCTTGGACTTTCACTGTTTGTTGTAAACTATGTTTGCGGGCACACTGTTCAGCTTTACCCGTTTGGATTTCTTCCTTCCATTCCACTCAGATTTTCCTTTCTATTCATTTGTGCCACGAAATTCAATTCGCAAACTTCTGAGATGTGTGATGTATCACAGTATTGGGTTATTTATTTGAGGTGCAGAAGAAGGGGAACAGTTTGCATTGCATCACCTTACAACAAAGTTAAAGGTGTTGAGTGTAGCTTGTGTTTGTGTGCTCAGCCGGACTAGTTATGGCGATCCTTCTTGTGTTTGCGTCAGTTTTATAGCAAAGCAGAGCACCTGGAGTTCAGCTAATGTGTCACAGCCAGACCCTTCTTGTTTGCTCTTGTCCAACAGATTTACATGTTTGGACAAGCATGTTGTGACGTGCAAATCTGTCCCCCTCTCTTTCTCTCTGTTATGTCTGGGGCCAGAGCTACACTCCACAGAAGCTGAAACCATTGCAATGGACCTCCATCTCAGACAAACACTCTTATCCAGTGTGTGCAGTTTGCATGCCTTCTAAACACACATTAGCTTCTCTAGGTAACTCACACATCTGTTTCCACTGATATCTTAAACAAGGAGCTGGAGAAGGCATACATACAAAAAAAATTATCCAAAATGCTTTTTGGTTTCAGAGCAAAATGAGTCTCCAATCCATAATTCAACCTGTTGAAGCTATTGGCACAGGAAGGCAATAAATGAGGCAGCTGGATGTCATTTCGAACCATCATTTTTCCTTGATAATATTGTGAAAACAATAGGGAGCAGCAGAAACGCTTCTCACCCACTTTGTGCTCAGATGTTTGACCTGTAGCCATAAAGAAGGAAGTTCAAGTGAGTTCAGAACCGAGCTGCTAGAGTAACACTGCACTGCTAATGTCACACAAGTACAAAGAAAATGCATTCCAGATAATCATGGCTTCTTCTCAGAGCCTCTTGTTTATTTAGAAATCCATCTTCAATATGCTGGTGAAAATTCACATTATTCAGATAAACAGAAAGATCTGTCATTAATACGGTTTAGCTACCAACACATTATTATTTGCTACTTGCCAATTATCTGGATAAACAAAACAACTGGACCAAGTTAATGCCTGAACGAATAGAAAGACAACCACAACAGAATGGTGACCAGAGACGATGGAATGTCAAAGAAATTTGGCAAAATGTAACAACGACACATGAAAGAACCGCTGGTGACAAGAAACAGACGGATACCAAGTAATATTAACGATACATTTCACAGTTAAATTGTTTTTTTTACAGTTAACATGTAAATTATCACTTTTCACAGAGAGTTTTACTGGTTATTATCTGTGTTGTTATCTGTCTCTTAACAAAACAGGAAAACTCTGCAAAATAACAGAACATTTTTGAAAATATTAGAACATTAAAAAAGCAAAAAAACCCAGACATTTTTCACAGTTTAGGCTAGCCCATTTAGTCAGATAAGATTTGGGTGGGAACAAACATTACTATTTTTCAATCCTTAATATACACATTTTTTTCCATTTACATAACAACAAATATACACTGCCATTCAAAAGTACGGTGTCACGGTCCATGTATATTTTGGCAACTGGATTTTCAGTTCTGAAATGGGTATTGAAAAACAAAAAGCGAGTGGTTATTTGATTTTCATTTTAAAATACAAAAAATACAATTGAAATACAAGGCGTTTTTCCTTTTCATGATCAAAAACAGATATACGAAATTTTAGAAATGCTTTGATTTTCATTTTATATTTAGAATAAGAGCTCCTTTATTTGTGACTTCCACTAAAAAAAAATGATGAAAATAAGTTTGCCAGAGTTCTGACTGATAACAGATTATTAAATAATGAAAATAATCCTTTAAATATTCCTTTAAACAATCCTTTTAGGTCTATATTTCCTTTACACTGACTTCTTGGTATATGTACAAATATTTTGGGTGGAATATACCATTAAGCCCAATGTTCAAGGGTTCTTCTGGGAATATACCATTAAACCAACCTTTTAGGTAAATGTTCCAGGATGTTGGGTAGAATATACCATCAGATCAACCTTTTAGGTCTACATTGGAAGATTTTAGAGTAGAATATTACTCCAAACCATCCTTTAGGTCTACATTTAAGGTGGAATACTCCTTTATACCAAGATTTTTGGTCTACATTGAAGGATTTTAGGTGGAATATTCCTTTCAATGAACTTTTTAAGTTCATGTTCAAGGATGTTGGGTGGAATATACCATCAGACCAACCTCCAAGGTCTACAGTAGTGAATTTTAGGTGGAATATACCATTAAACTCACCTTTTAGGTCTACATTGGAGGATTTTAGGTGGAATTTTCTTCCAAACCATCTTTTAGTCTACATTTAAGGATGTTTAGGATGGTATATTCTTCCAAACCAACTTCTCAGGTCTACATTTCAGGTGGAATATTCCTCCATACTAACTTTTTTGGTCTACATTGAAGGATTTTTTCTGAACCACCCTTTGGGGTCTATGTTTGAGGTTTTAGGTGGAATATTCCTTTTAACCAGGATTTTGGATGAGTTAAAGCAACATTTTAGGTGCATGTCCAAGGATTTTTGGTGGAATGTTCCTTTAAGGTGGATGTGTGAGGACCTTGTAGGTGGAATACTTCCTGAAACCAACATTTTAGGTCAACATTCAAAGATTTAAGGTGGAATGTTCCTTTAAACCAACCTAAATTTCATGTTTTGATCATTATCAAGTGAGAAACCTCAATCCAGACTCCTCATAATGATGTTTGAGATTTATGCTGCTGTTATTTGTTTAGTCCAGACTAAATGACAGAAATCCACAACTGTAATGTTATTTCAGGACTCGGTTATTAAATGTCAAAACAATCCATATGACTCTAAAAACTCAACAGCTTTACAAACTCTAAGATTAAACTCTCCACAAGGATCCAAAATAAGTTGGACTTCTACATGAGAGCTTTAATTATTCTTCATCTACTTCCTGAAAAGTTTGGTCAATAAAAAAGACAAAAACTAATATTTTCAGCTGAACTAAAGACAGACTTTGTGATTTTTCTGCTCACATGTTGTGTTGTTGTAAACTTCCTCTTTCAAATAAATAGCCTCCTAACCCCCTGGAAACCAGCGTTTGTCCTGTTTTTGTGTTGCTCCTCGGCAACCCTAGACAGCCGGGTCCTAATGTTTTTTGAGCAACACACCATACTATGACGTTTTTACAATGATGGTTCTACTATGGAACCAGTTTGACATGTTCAGGTGTTCTTTGTGTGAAAACTCAGAGACTTCAGGTATCAGAAGGTGGTTTTCAACTTTCTTTGTTAACTTTCTGCTTCAACTTTAAACTAAATTTCCTTCACTAAGCCAGCCCTCTGGACTTCCAGGAAGTTGTGTTCCTATTGGCTGTCCAGGTGGCTGCTTGGTGTTATCAGGAACACCTGAGCAGCTTGGTGTTATCAGGAACACCTGAGCAGCTCAGTGTCTTCCTGCTTTGTTTAGCTGCAGACAAACATTTCCTCTGTTTCTCTTCAGAGAACCGGGTTGGGTTGGGTTCCGTTGCTTTAGTTTGTTTTTTAGGCGTTGGCTTGCAGCTTCCAGCAGTAAAATCATCTTTAATGTGTTTCTTGGTGTGTTTTAGGGCTTTGTACTGGATAGTTGTCTTGGTAAATGTGGTTCTTCAGCCACAGTTAGCACATGGTGCTAATGTGTGCTGTGATTAGTGGATTTGGTGCAGCTGAGTTGTGTCTTTATCTTGGCTGTAGTGTCTTTAGAGGTTTTTGGTCAGACACATTCTGTATTCTTGTTTGAGAACCAGCGTTGGTTGTCCAGAAGGTAAGAGTTCCTGTCCTGATTCTCTGTTCTCAGAGGTTCTCTGGTAGGCTGCAGGAGACTTTAGCGTTTGGGTTGTGCTCGTTTGGTTTTTGTACGGTTTCATTTGGACGACTATCTTGAGGCCCCTCCATGTGGTTTAGTGAGGTTTTCTGGAACAGTTCTACAAAGCAACCTGCAGCAGAAGAGACTTTGAGAGTTTTTAGGAAGTTCTGGAGACCAGACTTTAGAGCAGCAGAAACATTTGTCAGCAGTTTGAGCAGGAGAAGGTGAGCTTCAGAGTAGAAATGAGATGGAAACCTTCTTGACCCGTGTGGTGAGGTCCTGTACCAAGAGTTTGAGCAGGTTGTGAAGAGTCTGTAGTTCTTTGGTCTGAAAGCACAAGAAGAGTCGACTCATTAAAGGAGAAAACAGGAGATATTGTTGCTTCTTCTGTCGCTATGCAGTTTCCTTAGACTGAATATCAAGTTTATATTTTAAATGATTTCCCATGTGAGCCCAAGAAGACTTCAATAAACTCCCTCCATCCCCTGAACACAACATATTTCATTACCATGTTAAATATTTTTTTTAAAAATGTTTTTGAGTTTTAATCATAGTTTTAGCATAGTTTTTCTCTTTGCTTGTTTAGTTTTGTCATCTGTGTAAAAGGTGCTAAACAAATAAAGCTGAATTGATAAACTGAATAATTGACTAACTCATGATTGTGACAACAGAAGTATTTTCATTGTGATTTAAGGGTTTATTTCATTTTTAAGGTTGGGGTTAAAATCTTGACAGAAAAAGAAGATTAAAGAAATAAACTACAATAAATAGGAAAAAAATGTAATACAATAAAACTTTTAAAAAATTGTTTAAAAAGTATTTTTTAAATGTGTAATTATGTAAAATATTTTCTCTGTGATATTTAATAATTTTATTTTAAAAATTTTGTTTAATTTCGTGCTTACATGTTTTGTATCGTCTTTAATTATCTAATTCAATATTTTTGTCAGTTTAATAAAATTAAACATTAAATACAATTAAACTGACAAATATTGAATTAGATAATTAAAGACGATACAAAACATGTAAGTACGAAATTAAACAAAATTTTTAAAATAACATTATTAAATATTACAGAGAAAATATTTTACATAATTACACATTTAAAAAATACTTTTTAAACAAGAATCATATTAAACTAAAAAAATACGAAACATTAAATTAGATTATTGAACCTTTAAAAAGACAAAACATTTAATTAAAGAATTCAATGTTTAATTAGAAAATTACATCTAAAAGACAATAAAACTTCAAATAGGAATTAAACAGAACATACAACGAATCATTTAAAAAGAAAACTAAACATTAAAAGGTGGTAAAACATTTAAAAAGAAAAACCTTAAAGATCTAATCGAAAAATTAAACATTGGGAAAGAAAAGGACATTTTTCAAACAAGCCGATAAAACATTTGAAAAAACAATTAAACATTAAAAAGACAAAACATTTGGAAATCAAATCAGACATTAGAAAAGAATGAAAGGTGAGAAAAGAGCAAAACTAAACATTTAAGAAGAATCAAACTAAAGACAAAACATTTGAAAAGACACCAGTTAAACTTTAGAAGATCAAATTAAACAGAAGAGACAATAAAACAATCAAAAAGAGCAAAAATAGATAAAAGTCTTGAAGCGTTTTCTCGTCTGAAATGAAAACATCGAGTTGTTTCTTCAAACATTTCCTCTTTCTATGTTCTTGGTTTGATTGTGGACAGATTTACTAAGAACTCATTTCAGAAAACTGCTTTCCAGATAAAGTCTACTAGTAGTTGAAGGCATCGATCAAACTAATGTTACCTTCTGATCTCCACAAACTTTACTGTTCAGTAAAGAGAATCAAAGTTTGTTGAGGATTTCTAAAAACCCACAGGTGAAAGTCTGAGAAGAACTCAGATGGATGATCTAAATGTGAAATCAAGACTCATGGTCACAAGTTTTAAGGCTTCTGTTAACCATTAAGTTCAAACTAACAGAGAAGTACTGAGAAACTTTTACAATTTCAGTCCTCAGACTGTCTGAAGGTTCAGTCTAACAGAGAAGTACTGAGAAACTTTTAAAACTTCAGTCCTCAGACTGTCTGATTGTTCAAACTAACAGAGAAGTACTGAGAAACCTTTAAAACTTCAGTCCTCAGACTGTCTGAAGGTTCAAACTAACAGAGAACTACTGTGGGACTTAGAAAATTTCAGTCCTCAGACTGTCTGAAGGTTCAAACTAACAGAGAACTACTCAGGAACTTAGAGGATTTCAGTCCTCAGACTGTCTGAAGGTTCAAACTAACAGAGAACTACTGTGGAACTTAGAAAATTTCAGTCCTCAGACTGTCTGAAGGTTCAAACTAACAGAGAACTACTGTGGGACTTAGAAAATTTCAGCCCTCAGACTGTGTGAAAGCTCAGGTCCTGAGGACTCAGGAGGTGTGGAGGCTTTGGAAAGTATTGGAACTGAGGGTTCCACCCTCCAGCACAAAGGCTGAAGTCCAACCTCCTGAGAAAAAAGGCCGAGTCGAGACTCGAGTTTAAAAAAAAAAAAAAAAAAAAATCAAAAATGACAAAAAATAGATGACAAATACGCAAAAAAAGGAAGAATTTGTATCTGAGCGAATAGCTCAGGGGATAAGAAGACGGACTACCAAGTGGTAGGTCGCAGGTTCGAGTCCCACCACCGGCCTTTTTCTTTCTTTGTCTTTGTCAGGATTTTCAAAAGTTTAAGCAGTGTCTGGTCTTGAACCAGCGACCTGCAGCTCCATAGGCAAATCCTTAACTCACTGAGCTACAGATCAGATACAAAGAAATAAATTCGTCGTCCCTTTGGCATCGTAGTTCCTGAAGTGACCACATGGGCGGAGCCAAGGCGGAGTCTGGGTGGAGTCAGGGCGGAGAGTAGGCGTGGAGGTGGGTGGCGGCCTCCCCCCTCTACTCCCCCGCCTCCCCCCACCGCCCACCACACCTTCCCCCGCCCGACGAGTTCTTCGAGTCTCCACGAGTTCTTCGAGTCTCCACAGGTTTTCCCCAGTTTCTGGAGTTTCCACCAGGTCGGAGGCAGAACAAGTTGTCGTGAAGAGGTGTTGAAGTCGGCCAGGATGGACTGACTTCTTACAGCGACTAGAAGGAAGACCACTAGAAGAGCAGGTCTTTAACCACCATCCATAAAATCCATGGAGTCGCTCCAGAGAAATGAAGGGACGTCAACTTTTATCAACCTCCATCCACATGTTCAACTTCATATCTTTACTTGGAGAGTTTTAGCACCACAAACCTTTTGTATCACACTTTATTATCATTTATTAGGACTTTCATGGAATCCACCAGCAGATTTAGTTTTTGTTGACAGACTTTATTCTTGTCGTTGTGGGACTGCAGTATTTAAAACTCTTCCTTCTATTTGACCTCATGTTTATTAGTTTTAGTGGAGAAACTTATTTTAATTGTCCATTTGTCTCTTAAAAACCAAATAATAAATTGGATTAGTCAAGAGGTTTAAATTTCTTACTTTGTCATATTTTAAATATGACAAAAAAATATAAAAACAAAGCGTCTTAAGACAATTTGACCTGTAATTGGCGTTATATAAATAAAATAGAATTTAAATTGTATGTATCTTGTAATGTTGGAGTAATTCAACCATATATGTTGGAAAACACATTTTCTTTGTCCATTAATCTGTTGATTGTTTTCTCCAGTAATTCATTTCTTGTTTTGGTTTATAAAATGTCAAACCCAAATATATTCAGTTTACTGTCATAAAAACCAAAGAGATTTACATTCATGATGCAGGAATCAGGCAGGTTTTCAGTTTTTATCTTAGTTTAGTCAGAAAGATAGTTGATAATGCGTGAATTGTTGCAGCTTGTGAGCCGTAGAAGGTTTTAATCTTTGGGGCCGAGTGTCAAACAACATTTAGAAACCAACATCAACAAAACACTCAACAAAGATTTGAACATCATTAAAGGGAAATCCAACTTTTGCATGACAATGTCTAATTAAAGGACATTTATTTCCAACGTAAATGTGTGATATTCATCCTCTGGAGCTTTCTCTTCACATCGTCTTCCACCTGGACTGGTTTGGTCAGGAGCATGTGCAACAAACATTTGAAAAACTGCACTTTAACATCAATGAATGACACTGAAGTTTAATCTCTACATAAATGAGACTGAGTCTGGATGTGCTGCTCTGTCATTAACTCCTAAGTTTAGGGAAAGTTCAAACAAAAGAAGACAGTTCAGATAAGACTTGAGAATGAGCTTATTTTGAACAAACATCTCAGACTTTCTGAGCTTCAGCACCTCTAGCAAGATAATTTAACAACAAGCAACTCAAGAGATCCAGAAGTTGGAGAGAGTTAGCTTTAGCTGAGCCAAAGAACATGTGGGACGCTAACTTAGCAAACATTTCAGACTTTTCTCTGTGAATTCTGGAAATAATTTCCTATTTAATGACAGAGCTACACATCTTAACTCAGTCTCATTAAAACAGACTCTAATTCAGTGTCATCCATCCATATTAAAGTGCAGTTACCCAAAATGTTTGTTGCATGAGCTCCAATAAAACCTGTCCAGGTAGAAGGCCACTTTGACAAACAGGAAGTGGAAGATTCCAAGCAGATTTATAGAAGGGGGAACCGGACTGTACTAAGTGTGGTCGAGTATAGAGGGGTGTTTTGTGGGTTTTTAAGGCTGATAATGATTATTAGTGAGACATTTGGAGTAGATATTCATTTGCAGTAAATGAAAGTATTTAAAATCTTGGAGTTAAACTTAGAACACAAACTCTAACAGAAAACTTTGTTGATACGTTTTGTTTTGTTTACAGATGTTAAGTTAAAGGAGTTTTATTCGTGACGTATAACCAATCAAATCACTCCAGAAGACAGAGCGACCACAGGTAGATAAAGGTTCAGAGCCAAAGTAGCACCATTTTTAAATGTATTTATTACTGTAAATCAGTAAAAAATAAAATACTGATAATCAGTAAATCAGTCAGCCCACAATTACTACAATTCTACAATGTATGTCTCTTTGCTTTGACTTGTTATTTGTACAATATACGATCTATATGATGGCGTTTTTTCATACCAAAGGCTCTACTATGATGTTTTCTAAGAGACATACGATGCTACTCTGGTTGTTCTGGCTCTGGGCTGCTGCACTCCTCCTCTGTTGTTTTCTGGATTGTACTCAGCTTCATGTCTTCGTCCATCCGGCCTCCGTTGACTCGTCCCGCCTGCCGTCTCTGGAGCTGAAGCTGGATTGGAACAGACCAAAGTACAGTCCAATCACGATGCCAGCTGCCTCTCAAAAGGCTCCTTCATCTGGCAGGTGGCGCCACTTCTTCTGAGGGGAAGCTGAGCTGGCCCGGCAGAACTTTGGAGATGTGTTCCAGTGGTTGGTGGATGTGTGGGGAGATAGAGAGGGACCTTTGAATTGTTCAGAAAGGAAAACAGGAAACCCATTGGTAGTTTTAGTTTAGGGTGCTACTGTGGTGTGTTTTTGGGTTTTAAGAGGTGAACAGGAAGAGTTTTTTTTTCGTATTGATTATCTTTTACTTTGTTCCTGGTTGGAATGCCCATCAATGTCAACATGAAGTTCACTTTTAGTTCTGTTTATTTATTTTTATTTTACTAACACCTATTTGCTTTTAACCCCCTCACATGTTGTGTTGTTGTAAACTTACTCTTTCAAATAAATACTCGTCTAACCCTCTGGAAACCAGGGTTTGGACTGTTATTGTGTTGCTCCTTACCTACTTCAGACAGCCGGGACACAACAACGTTTTGTGGACCAAAGCCTAAACTCTGACGTTTTTAGAGCAACATGCTATACTATAGGCTTTTTTAATTAACATATTACTATGACGTTTTTTGGGTTTTTTAGCAACATATAAGAATTTGAACAATTTTAAAAATTACTGTACTTTTACTTGTGCAATGAAATATTATTCTATGGCATTTTTTAGATGACATTATACTCTGATGTTTTCTTGAATAACATACTATTTTGACAATATCCTGCACTATGACATTTTTTGAACCACATATCATACATGACAATTTTAGGCAACATCCTATCATTTTGCGCTTTTTGAACCACATAATAATCTATGTTTTGTTTTTTTTTCTTGCCAACATGCTGTACTATGAACTAAAGGCCATACTATGTTATTCTTGAAAAGTATACTATACTTTGACATTTTCTGAACTACATCCTATACTATGGCGTTATACACAGAGTGCTTTGGT
Organism: Amphiprion ocellaris; assembly: GCF_022539595.1. Classification (NCBI taxonomy): domain Eukaryota; kingdom Metazoa; phylum Chordata; class Actinopteri; family Pomacentridae; genus Amphiprion; species Amphiprion ocellaris. The sequence goes on along the minus strand of NC_072777.1, from coordinate 35,119,779 downwards.
TACATGTTGATTTATAATCTAGATTTGTTTCTGTTTTGTTTTTTGACAAGATTACCACAGACCTGACTGTGAACACCGTTGACACCCACCTGAGGGAGACGCTGTCTAAGATCTCAAGGCTGCTTGGTCGTGGTCTTTCTGGTCCTGCTCCAGAACGCCTTCATCAACTACGTCTTCTTTTGAAGAGGCCCTCAGATGCTGCAATCTCTGACCTTCAGGAGGAACTGCTACTTTCACTCTGTAACGAGACAGCGGTTATTTTAAAGACCCAGCTCCTGGTGGCTTTGACTGAAAGTTTAACATCCATCAAAACGGAACTACAGACAGTTAAATCTGAGCTGTCGGTCAGTATTTCAAACATCAAGTCCGACCCAGCTGCCCTAAAGCACGCTGTGGGTGAAACGGAAACTTCACTCTCCACATCACTGACGACATCGTCACACTCCAAAGCAGAGCACCTGTCTGCTGAACTTTTAAAAGTGGACAATAAATGTGAAGAATGTGAGCAGCAGCAGACTGTGAGCAGCGGAACAGATGTGATCAGAAAGAAGTCTTTTTTTCTTTTCTTTCTGGTTGACTTGATGCTGTCAGATGCAGATGTTGGAGCTGATTCTGATCTTTCAGGATAAAAAGCTGCTTTTCCTTCATCGACTTTTCAGGAAATTATTCTCTCAGGTTTTCCTTGCTATTTATATTTTTATTATCTGTGATTATTTCATTATTGTAAAATAAAGTTTGAGGCATAAAGACTCATTTAGTTATTTTAATCCTGAAATCTTTGATGTAGCAGAACTAAACTTCCATTTTCATTCTTGTGCTTCTGATACTAGAACTAAACGTGTCTTCAACACGGATCATCTGGTTTTAATGAATCAGCAGCAACATCACAACAACAAATGAGACAATTTTCAACAAATTAATGAAACTGATGTCATTTAAAACTATCAGTCTGTTTTAGTGTCAAATTAAAGCTGATTACTGACAACTAGAACATTAACGTTACTGTTTTAATCACATTTAAGTTTCCTGAACGTTACATTAACGTCAAGCAGCCACAGTTTTATGAACTTAATGAGCCACATTACAGGAACACAACACACTTCAGCTGCTGACAGGAAACAACAGAAACATCGTTAGCTTGATGCTACATTTAGCTGCTAATCAGGACTGCTCAGCTAGCTCGGTTAGCATCGCTAACATTAAAACTAATATTTACTGGATGCTAACTCTCTTCTCTGGTCAACACACACAGAAATAAACTCCACCAACATCTGGAGTGCATGGCACACATTATATCTGACACTAAAGCTGCATATAAAGTGCATTAAAAGCGGCACCGATACCAAAATAAACATTAATTTACCGAACTATCAGAGTCCTTTCAGTGTCTGCTGGTACAATCAGCCGAAGGCAGAAAACTGGTTAAAACAAGCCAACGGGCAGGAAAACTGTCTGTGGAGAAGGTTCTGCTGCTGCACCGATAAATAAACCAACAGTTATTATATCAGAATTAATCCAAACGAGGAGAGCAGAATCTCTGCTGCCTCCTCCATAGGACCTGTCAATCATTCCAGACCAGACTGTCAAACAAGTAGTCCCGCCCCCTGGCTTCGTAAAACTTTAACGCTCTATAAAAAATTTAATATTGATTTATTTTAAGATCGGCCACCTGATCTCTCATTTTGACCATGAAAACTAATGAAAAAAAATTATATCCAGTCTATGCACCGTACTCTGTTTGGCTCCACACTTGCTGATGACCACTTCCGGTCTCAGAAAATGAAAAAACGGAGCTTTTTTCATTTCTGTCTCTTACTGATTTTCCTTTTTTTGTTATTCTAAATATAAAATGAAAATCAAAGCATTTTCAAAATTTCGTATGTCCCTTTTTGATCATGAAAAGGAAAACGCCTTGTATTTCAATTTTATTTTTTCTATTTTAAAACAAAAATCAAATAACCACTTGTTTTTGGTTTTTCAATAACCGTTTCAGAACGGAAAATCCAATTGCCAAAATATACACGGACCGGTCACCCAGGCAATTCTCTGTTTTCCATGAAAATTCCCACTTTTATCCATGTGCTAACATAACTGCACAAGGGTTTTCTAATCATCAATGAGCCTTTCAACACCATTAGCTAACACAATGTAGCATTAGAACACAGGAGTGATGGTTGCTGGAAATGTTCCTCTGTACCCCTATGGAGATATTCCATTAAAAATCAGCCGTTTCCAGCTACAACAGTCATTTACCACATTAACAATGTCTACACTGGATTTATCATTCATTTAGTGTTACCTTCATTTAAAAAAAAGCTTTTCTTTCAAAAACAAGGACATTTCTAAGTGACCCCAAACTTTTGAATGGTAGTGTATGTCAAATAACAATATTTTGTGCTGAACGAAAAAGAAATGTTGACTAACTCTCCACCAACTGGGGGATGCAATGGGTGATGAGCTAATGGGGCTTTCGCCATCAGTGGGTAGGGTTTTAAGGCCTCTCATGCAGGGATACTGTGATCGAGTAAATACTGAGGGCCCCATTTGAGTGAATAAAGTCACACATCACTGTATCTGGTGAGAACATTTTTTTAAACACTTTCCAACAGAGAATTGTGACTGCAGCTAAATCACAGCTCAGGATGAGTATCCCTCTTGGCAGCTAGCAAGAGGGGCCATCTGCAGCCAGAAGACTAAACCATAAATGAAATTATGTGCACTAGTTGCACAGCGTAAAAAACAATGGCCCTGGTGTACGCTGGAAGGCTTCCCTACACGCCCACGCCTTACGATGCTACAATGGAAGGTGGCTGATAGGCTGTTAGCGTTGCTGTTGACTGAACAGATGGCTTGTGTGTATTTACAAAGGTGTAGATGCTCAGAGTCGTCGCCACTCTGAGAGATAAACATTGTTTTTTTTTTGCACATATTCAAAATTTGGCTTGGAAAATGCTTCTTTCAACAGAACGTTTTCATTGCAGAGTATCCCTCGCAGTACAATTATACTGGCAAAGTTAAGTCTGAAGTGCGCTCCCCCTCGCTGTGGAAGATGTGTTCATTAGTGTCGAGCTCCATGACTCTCCCTTTGCTACTGAAAATCTCTCAGATCTCTCTGCTTTGCTTGTTACTCCTGCTTGAAGAAGATCAAATGCGTGGCGCACATGCAAATCAAGACATGATGTGACACATTGTGAAGTGGGCATCTATAATGCATACGCCGTCAGGTTTAGGGTGCACGCGTCCTAACGCCAGATATTTCAGTCAGCGCTGCTCACGTGGCGGCAGGAGGAAGAACATCTCACTGCAGCGAGACTGACTGACAGACAAGGCAGAGAAGATGCAGAAAACGCTGAACTGAGGGGATAACCGGGTGTTCTCAGGTTTTTGTCATTGCACATTATGTATTCCTGCATTCAACACATGCATGACACTCCGACATCACGGCGATCTAAAAGGAAAGGAGCTGCTTAATAAATTCTCTTTGTTCACACACCAGCTGACATATGGTATGATCACACATAAGGCTTTATCGTGAATTGTAGTGGAAAGGTTTACTTTGTTATGTAGATATTTTATTTAGTTGTAAACTAAAGCTTGTTTCCTGGATTTTCTGCAAGGATGCTGCAGACATTCTCAGGCTCGGGGTTTACGTAATTTATTTACAAGCTGCAAGAATCAACATTATTATTGGTGGTTTGAATGTATAAACTCACAGATATGCATCCGCTCTGTTGTTCCTCTCAGTCACTCAATCAGCCCCACCTTAAAACTGCCTTCCTAATCATGTGTAGCTCCCTCATGCTGCAAAAACACCTCTGATTCACCGAGTCCTGGACTCCACAGGCATCTGAAGGTGTTCTGTGGTATCAGGCAACAAGACAGCAGCAGATCCTTTAAGGCCTCCATGGATCAGACTTATATCATAGGATTTCATATAATAAGGTAAAAACCTTGTGAATTTCAACTAAAGAACAGAGCACCCAACAATCTAAAGTTGCCTTTGGATTCCCCATGTTAGCGATGGTCGGTCAGAACAAAAAAAACCCTTTAACCCTCCTGTTGTCTTCATTTACAAGCACCAAAAAATATTGTTTCTTTGTCTGAAAAAAAATCCAAAAATTCTGCAAAAAAATTCCCCAAATTTCTGAAAATTTGCAAAACCTTCAGGAAGAAAAGTCCAATAATTCCTTAAAAATTTCTTTTAGAGTTTTATTTAAAACAAAAAAATAAATAAATAAAAAAATTTGGCAAGAAAATTCTTGTAAATGTTTTCAAAAAATGAGTAAAAATCTTGCAAAAAAAATTCTAAAAATATCTAAAATGACTCCATATATATCAGTAAAACTTCTAATATTTTCTTTAAGAACATTCACAAAAAAATCAGCCAAAATCCAGCGAAATTCGCTGGATTTTGGGGTGGCAAGAAGGGGCTTGGCTCTGAATCGGTGGTCCTACGTTGCACTGAGAGACAGGTTCAAGGACGGTCATTGTCATGGAGACCAAAGATAAGCTGCCATAATATTCAGAGTCAGAAATTTGGGGTGATCGTCTCACAGTGTGATGCTGCTGGATCTACGACAACTAACTAACCAATAGAAATGCAGGATGAAATGATGTACTGATCAGCAAGACACTGGCGCTGAACCCACATAGATGATTTACAGCGACAATGGCGAAAGATGTCAGATTTAAACAAAGATGACAGCCTAGTAGAGGTTGTGGCAGCAGAAGCCTTTTAGACGTGTCCTCCAGCTCGTACCACAACCGGACAAAATGGACAAAGCATGGAAGGACGTAGCAGTGGAATTGCAGCTCCCACGTTAGGAAGTTAACATTAGCAGCAAGCGAGCGAAAACACACACTCACAGAGCTGTAAATGGTGGTGTGATTGTAGGAGATCCGTTTATGCTTCGGTTGTTTATTTTTCATGGATGGACGGCGCACGCTGATGATGTTTTATTCTTGCATGTTCACATCGACTCACGTACATCGTAGCCTGAGATTCAGATTCATGTCGTACAGTGTAGAAAGCTGGGAACTTGGAAGATTGTTAAAATCACACAGTGTGTAGAGACCTTAACAGGGAGGGAAAATAAAACCTCATGCAGAACCAGGCTCAGGGAAGGCAGCCATCTGCCTCGACTGGTTGGGGTGAGAATGAGGAAGAGGTGCTGAGGATAGCAGATGGAGAACAGACAAACAATACAAACAGAACAATGAATTTGATTTTCCAGAACATCCCACAGATGTTCTATCAGATTGCAACATTAGGGCTTTGGAGTTCAAGTCAACACTTCGAATGCTGTGTCATGTTCCTCAAACTATTTCTGATCAGTGTTTGCAGTATAGCAGGGAGCTTTAACCTCCTGAAAGGCCGTCAGGGAACAACGCTGCCATGAAGGACTGTATGGAACCATGTTTAGATATGTGTCAACGTAACATCCACATGAATGCAGGACCCAAGGTTTCCCTGCAGAACGCTACCTCGAGCATCACATTGCCTCCTGACTTGCTTTTTCCCATCCTGCTGCCATCTCTTCACCAGGAACACCACGCATCCAGCTGCTCACATGGTGGAAAACAAGGGTGACAAACATGTGGCCCGCGGGCCACAAGCGGTCCTCCAAAGGATCCAATCTGGACCTGAAGTGTAAAAATTCCAGAGAAGACATGAACTCAGGGGCGGATGTAGAAAAATATTTATGGGGTGGCAAGAAGGGGGCAGGCATTTTTGAGGAGTGGCAACATATGTATACAGATGTATATATACTGAATTTAATAGTTTGATGAGAAATAGTATATACACACTACATATGGGCACGGGCTGCCATTTACAAACTCCTACAGACAAACTTGGTCTCATTTGAAGTTTCATGTGAAACAGTTCTTACAGTACTTATTAGGAGATAGATGTATGGTAACACTGCTGTAAGTGGGGCATTATCACAGGAAAGGCATTAAAGGAAGCAAACACTTTTTGACTGTCAGCGTGGCAGCGTTGCAGGCACCATTTGTACAAGAAGAAACTATTCAGAGAAAAACTTACCCATGAAGATCTATAGACTGAGCTGTACTAAGGGGAGCATAAATACACTGTGTGGAAATAAATGGGTCCCGGCACTCAAACAAGCTACTGGACATCACTTTTATTCTACTGAGAACACACATTCTCCCCACTTCTCCCTCTGTAGTTTGAACATTTTTTTGTATAGATGAGGTGTTTAGTGATTATTTTGATGTTGTATTTACTTCATAGAGTTCATACAGGGCCTTTCTGTACAATTTTATAATGTATATACAAAAGAGACATTAAAAAACAATAACAATACTGCTTCCTGTTCAGCAGGATTTACACCATTTACACTAGTGTCACATTTTAAACTTTTTTTTCTCACACTAGGTTTTATTAAAAGTGATATCAGATTTTCTCAGTTGCCAAAACAAAGATATAAATACAGAAAAAAAGAAAAAAGTGCAGATTCTGTTGAGGTCACCATTGAACAGCTTTGTAAAGGCTCAGCAGTGAGCATAACATGAAGTTGGCATGCCTATAACTGAATGTGGCGATTTCCATGCTGCTCAGGAAAACGCTTCCCAAGTTTATCTAGATCTAATGCTTTTGTGCGTTTTCATTCAATGCTGAGTACAGCCAAACTCCATAGTCTCTTTTCTGTCATAGTAGACCGTAAATAAGTCTTTATGAGCCTGAGAGATGAAAAACTTTGCTCACAGGTAAAACAACCACTATTTTACACAATCTGAACAACTCATAAAAACATCCTGGTATGGGTCCAAAAACTGAGTGAACTCCATTAGAGTGGTAGGACTCTCCTTTTCCAGATTTTTTCTGTCCAGTACTCTCCTCGTCTGATGTAACTCGTGTTTTGATCCTCAAAATTAGAATCATAAGCTTCAGCCAGTAACAGAACAGCTTCCTCTCTCAAAAAACTTGGACTTGACGGATTTAGTGCCTGGACACCCTGCACAATTTTACATTGGTGTTAGAAAATCTTCTTCCTATTTCTCCAACCATGTTATCCAGAACTGGATGGTACACAGAGACACAAAAAGTGTGTTTGCTATCTGGAACTACATGCTGTCCCAAGGCGGAGTGGACGACAGTATCCTGAAGCACCTTTGTTGTCTGTCTTGGCCTCTTTGGTTTTCTTTGACTTGTATCAATGTTACTTCGTTGACATAAATGAAAAAAATTCACTCCACATTTCCTCAAAAGAGGCTTGACTACGGTACTGGACCAGTGTCTCTTTAAGTGCTTCAATAAGTTCAACAGCCTTAGCATAGTCCACTGTTTTAGACTGGAGCATGTCTGATAAAAAATTGGAGTCACTCAGGTCCTTCCTGAACAGAACAAGAGATCCAGCAAAATTCAGATCAATCTGAGCCAATATCCCTCTTGCTTCAACAGCTCTTTGTGGATGGTTCTCAGATGCAGCTCCTCAAGCTATACTGTACTATTGCAGGCCACCTGTCCAGAACATTGCAACATGCTATGTGCCTACAGGCCCAACGCGTATCACTTAGCTGTTGGAGCTCCCTTGGTGCACCATCAAACATCTCCTGCTGCACTTCCAGCCATTTGTTCTGTACATATGAGCCAGACATGAATACATACAGTCGTTCCAATAATGAGAAGAAGTTTCCTGCATCTGCTACACTTTTTACAGGATCTGCTAGAACTAGGTTCAAGCAGTGTGCACTCCAGTGAACATAGAAGGCATGTTCAGCTACTGCTTTTATTTTTGCTTCAACACCTGCATGTGCATCACTGCTGCACCATCGTAGTCCTGGTCTACAAGGTTTTCCTTGGACTCCAGCCCCTGCTTCTCAAAGAAGCATATAATCTTGTCACTTAAGGCAGCAGCATCAGGGTGTTCTGCCACATCAAACTCCAGAAAGCTCTCATGAACCACACTGTTGTAAAACTATCTCAGAACAAACGACATTTGTTCTTTTTTCTGAACATCTTTAGTTTCATCAACAGTAACTGAAAACTGCTTGCTTGTTTTAACTTCCTGGATGATTTCCTCTTTGACCATTGCAGCCAAGCACTCAAGTAATTCATTCTGCATTGTTTTACTGGTATATTTTACATTTTTAGCTTGTTGTTGAAGTATTTTTTTAATGATGGGGTTATGGTTACCCAGCAAGTCTAGCATAGACAGAAAAACACCCTTTTTTTTGGAGTTGAGAGACTCCCTGTGACCCCCTGTGTTTTCTGTGGCTGTTAGAAGTAAAATTTCAGCTAATGTTCTAATGTAGTACTGATTTTCAGCCACCTGCTTCTTTTTTTGCTCATCCATTAGTCCAAACATTGAGGTATTTTTATCCTGAATTTTCTTGTTCTCTGTCCATGCAAACATTGCATTTACATGTCCTTCAGATCTGGCATGAGAAGAGAAACCATTGTCTTTCACCGTAGCCTTTTTCCAATTGTGATAACCCTCGAATGAGGTGGAAACAGTCTTTGGAGCATCTGGGAGGGAAAAATGCCGACATGCAAAACAGTAAGCTGCATCTTTTGATTGTGAGTTTTCTAACCAGGGATGAAATTTGTACCAGTCGCTGCAGAAGCTTCTTCTGGCTCCTCCCTGGAGGGAAACTGTCTGGCATTGGCTGCACTGGAACCTCACACCTGGACTTGGATACATCTAGAAGATGGAGGAGAGGAAACATTCAAACTGCATTACATCTGAACTAATTATACAATATAACAACTAGTAAAAACATAACTGATTATAACCATCAGACTGTGTTAACATACACTAGCATTTTAGCCTGGGAGTGTTTTTAGGTTCATTTTTTAAATTTTGGAATTTAACCTGGCCAATATATCTAAAACACATTGTACATAAAATATTAAAACTCTGTACCCATCTCATTACACATTCACAATTTTCCCAAAAGCTTCCTCAATTATTCATATTTAAGCAAACAAATATTTTTATTTAAGAAGTCTAAGCAATGTCTCTTAAATGCACCTTACAACAAAATGTCTATTAATGTCATTTGTTGTTCTTATTTAGATGTAACTTATTATACTATGCAGCACAATGTCCATACCATGAGGAGCAGCTGGACTGGAGATGGTTGGTGATGGATCAGGAACTCTCCTTTCCCTTTCACTGTTTGAACCCTGCATATCATCTTGGTGATGTTCTCCCTCCTCCATCTCTTCTCCAACCTCCTCCTGTCCCTGCTCACCATGGGCTCGTATTTCATCACATTTCTGTTGTCTTTCTCTCTCTCCTTCCACATCATCTTCGTCTTTTCTCTCCTTCCACATCGTCTTCTCTATCACCCTTGCTCAATTGTTCATTTTCTATTTCTGTCGTCTTTCTCTTTGGCGAGAAAAACTGCAAATGCTACCTTTCCTCTTCATGTCTGTAAGATTCAAAGTGATTTCAGTGTTTTACAGAATCAATCTTGGCTTTTGTAGCCTACTTTACACAGATAACATCAGACCTAGCTAACATTACATGTATGGTTAGCAAAACAACGTTCTTCAACCTGACTTTTATTATCTCAGAATCAGCACTGCAACTATATTAGCACTGTGCTTTCATTATAATTACATTTCTTAGTAGACATATCGATAGTTGCTCAGTTTCTACCTCTTTCCTCCTGTCTTTTCTTTTCTCGCGACTCCTTCCTCCCTCGCTTTTTCAAACAAATCGGTCTCTTACTGCGCATGCGCTACAGCCGCTCGCTGCCGCTCTCGCCTCATCTCGTGCTGCATTCACGGCAGTCAGACATTGGAGTTCCTCGGTCGTAAATGTCAAATTCGTCGCTGCAAATTGGGGTGGCAGCAGAGGTGGCAAGGCTTTCTTTAAGGGGGGCAGAACTCCTGCCTTCTTGCAAATATTGTGACTCTAGTTTGGTCACTCAGATTGTTATGCTCTCATTTTCCTTCTTCCAAAGCATCAACTTCAAGAACTGACTGTTCACTTCCCGTCTAATACATCTCACCTACTGATAAGTGTCATTGCAGTGAGATGATTACTGTTCTTCCCTTCACCTGTCACTAGTTTTCATATTGGGTTATTTCCTGCCACACCAGGCAGCTGGTTTTTGCAAAAGTTCTGATAAATGGACTGAACAGTAATGATGGAGGAGGCAGACAGATAAAGTTAGCAGCTAGCTAGTGGAGAGTTTAGTAACTGAAGGACAAGACCTGTTCTTCAGGAGATGGTGGAGACCAAAATCCAGCTAAAAGGAGGGTAAATATTGGTCTTACGTTTATCACTTTGACCAAAAGACAGCTTACATGCTAACGCCTGTCTGAATGTGTAAATAGACGTCTGTTAAAACTAAAGAAGTAGTAATATGCCAGCGTTGTGTACACAGTTTGCATCTCATTGTATCCCCCAAGTGGCCAACAGATTAGTTTGTTGCAGCTTTAAGGATTATGAACTTCTGCTGGATTTAGTTTTCCCTCATGTTAATATGACTACATAAAGAAACAGCTAAATATTAGCTTCATTTCAGCGTTAATGCATTCAGATCTTTTTGATGCACTGTTTATTTTAACATGAGCTATTTCTGGCTAGATGCTGTGAATTCGTGGATGTCTCTGTTTCCTATAGCAGGAATTTACTGACATTTGATCAAGGGCAGCTGATTTTCTCCTTTCTTGCACAAAAGAACTAATTAAGCAATCCAAAATTTACATAATTTGAATCTGACAAAGATGCCGCACATTTAAAACAGTAAAGATAAGATATTTCTCTGATGCCAACCACAACACAGCTCAGGTTTAACAATCCTTACATAATAAGATGCAGTGAAGACAAGTGATTTCTGATGATTTAATCACAGTTTTCCATGAATCTGGGGACCACTGAATGGAAATGAGAGGGGGGACTTCAAGCTTCTGCTTGTGAGAACAACGTTTTGCATGGATTCCTCTTGTTCCAGTGATGTGGATGGATGAAGAAACAGTCCAATGTGAGCAGCCTAGCAACAGCAGTGAAAGTTACCAGGATGGAGCAGGCTGTCACTCTCATTGGCTCTGATTCTGACTCTCTACTGTCCTTCTATTTTAAATAATAGATTAATTTACACACATGACATCTTGGACATTTAGAGATTTTGTTCTTTGTCTTATGTATTTTAAAAATCCTCCTTAGGAGACAGAAAACATTTGAAATAGGATCGCAGGGATAAATAGGAATAAGCTAAACAAACCTTGGTGATCCAGTGAAGGACATACAGATCAATAGCATCAGTAACCTGAGAAAACAAATTATTACAAGCATTTTGCACACAGGTATATAAAGCTAAGCATTGTAAGACGAAGATCAAGGTGGTAAATACCGTTAAATAGGAAAGTCTGCTGGGCATGGTCACACAGGTCCAAGATGTGTTGACCAAAACTTCAATTTTTGACATGTCTTATTTGCATTTTGTGAATTATTTGCCAACACTAGCCACTAATAAGTCAGTAGTATGTTCAGGAAACATCTGGATTTGGTTTGAAGGTAAATTCTGCTCCAGGGAAGAACTTATCTATCTATCTATCTATCTATCTATCTATCTATCTATCTATCTATCTATCTATCTATCTATCTATCTATCTATCTATCTATCTATCTATCTATCTATCTATCTATCTATCTATCTATCTATCTATCTATCTATCTATCTATCTATCTATCTATCTATCTATCTATCCATCCATCCATCCATCCATCCATCCATCCATCCATCCATCCATCCATCCATCCATCCATCCATCCATCCATCCATCCATCCATCCATCCATCCATCCATCCATCCATCTCAAAGTTACGTATTTACAAGTGTATTTTTTCATCACAATAATCCCTTCCTGTTACAAAACGGCTCTGATGTCACTCTACACTTGCTTTCTCTAGAATATGTAGCTCTATGAATTCCCTGCTTCCTTCTACAGCCACCTCAGCTCGAGCACACCAGCTCAGTTTCAACACTGTAAAACTTTACTAGCAAGTTGTAATACTGGAGTAATTCAGTTGTACATGTTCAAACTGGATCCTGAAGAAAGATAATGACACAGAAAGCCCCTTAAGTTGATTGCATATAAAATCCTGGAAGTCTGAATCATCAGTACGCTGCAGTTTCAGGGCAGAAATATACAGCTATGGTGTTATTTTGCTCATGATGCGTCTTCTAAACATATGAAAAGCACCATATGGACCTGTTAGCAAGGGAAAAGACTTGATTTTCCCTTGAGGCGGTCTTTAAATAAATGGTGATAGTGGGTAATGTGTACATCTATTTTCTATTTCCTCAGTCAGTAATGGGAGACGGCAATAGTCTGCACTTGTTCATCTTCATTCTTCCACCTCAGTCACAGTTGCCTGTAATGTTGCTACTTATGTCTTCTGTTAAGTAATATGCAAAGTAATGCAGTTATATTTTCCGTTTTGAGTAATTAACTACATTTTTTGCCCAACACTAGTCAGTTCTAACTAGAGATGTCCGATATTTTTGCCGATAACCGATATGGTTGATATTGTCCAACTCTTAATTTCCAATTCTGATATCAACCGATACTGATATCTGTGGGCTATTGAACTAATTCTAGGTAACATCACGTATCTCCCGTGGTGGAATTAACACATCATGCCTCATTTTATTGTGATGCCCCGTTGGATGCATTCTCAGATGCAACAAGGCTTTCAATCATAAGAAAACTACTTCAACTTAATTTATGGAAAAAATACCATATATTTTTTTAATTGTCTCAAACAACAGTTCACACTCTCCCTCCCTCTATGAGTCGGTAAATGCCGGCGAAATCCAGGCATCATTTTATCACCTTTCATGATAGGCAAAAAAAGCCGCTAACAATATTGACCGATATTACATTTTTATGCCAATATCGGGCATACCTAGTTCTAGCCTGTCCCTTCAGTGACAAATGCATGGCTAGTTTTCCTGGGTGAATGTGTTTAACATCAAGAGGAGGCAGCAGGAAATGTTCCAACTGCATCAGTTTGTTATCAATGTGGCAAAACTGGCCTGGTTTACACGTATGCACTGTTTTTCTGTGAATCCTTCATCTTTTTTCTGTAGATAGTCTGAATGTTGGACGATGTAATCTCTAACTGTAGCCCTTCTTTTGAGCTACACTAATAGTAATAATACAGATTGTTGATTTTGCAAATGGATTATTAAGTTTTTGTTGGAACACCAAACACTAATACTACAAAAATAAAAGTTATTACTGCTATACATCTTCAAATATTTCTGAAGGGGGATATAGGTGTAAAGACAGACATAAAGGGTACTTCTGTGAAACAAAGGGCATAACATTTACTCAACACACATATATAGTCCCACCCAGACACCAGTAGGTGGCACTGTGGTGTCACAGGAGCAGCGTGGGGGTCCCATGCACCTTTCTATTGTTCACTTAATGCTCTACTCATTTGTGTTTGTAATTTAGACCAGAATTAAAGCACAGCCGCTCCTCCATTCATTGGTCTACTTTACACATCAAAGTCAAACCAGCTGAATGCTTGGAAGGTCATGGAGAGACTCCTATCATCTGTGTATCATCCGTGTGCAGCCAGGGAAAACACATTAGAGAGGGAATCTACCCAAAAAGAGAGTGGTATTCAAAAAAGAAAAAAAAAAAAAAAACTCCAAAAAACTGGTGCAAAACACACCCAGTAAAAACAAGAGCCAAAGCTTGGATTTATCTCTGCAGAGCTTCTATCACAGATTAGCACCTAATTTATTTCTGCTATATCAGTGAGATAGGGATGTTTGTTTGCAAAAAAAGAGTAGAAATCCAAGATGATAGCAGCATTTCTCATTAGAAGGCAAGACTGCCGTGCTTCTCCACACAGGTGTTGGTGTTGTGATCACCGAGGAGGGCACCGCTACATCAAGAACAAAACCCAGCAGTTCCACGGTACGCAAATCCCAACGATAAAACCCACTGAGAAGACAAAACGCAGCGGTGTGGCTTCCACTTAACATGCTGAACAACTGGGTATAACCTCGTTAAATGTGCATCAAAGGCAACAAACAAGAGGAGGCACAAGCCGGGTTGACAGAAGGAGGCTGCTCCTGCATCAAAGACCAACAATAAGGAAACTGATGATGTTTACTATTTACGCCTGCCTTCCCACACAAAGCACAGATGTACAGTGAGCGACGCAACACCTTTCATGTTGCGGCCCCTGCGGCAGAAGGGGGATAAACTCACAAGAACTAAAAAAAAAGCACGGCGGTTGTGATGTCTTATTACAGTAAGTCACGCTGACAGTCCAAAGAACATCACTCACTAAGTGTGCTGACCTACGCGTCTGTGCCCACACACAAACGCACACCGCTGTTGGTGTGTGAAGCCATCCTGAGTGGTGACGGCTGCCGTCTCGGCGCGTTTGAACGTGCTGTTCGACGCCATGACCCTCAAATCCGAGCGCATCTTTGCTGTTGACAAATGGGATTAGATGTCTCATGTTTCGGCAGAGAACCCACTGCGCTGGAGGATTGACTGCCTCCGTATCTCAGTTTGTACTGTATCAATCCAGGTCAGTGGTAAGACAGCAGCTGTGTTTCATTATTATTCCCCTGTCATATCGCATCGGCCCTGCAGGATTGCACTGGCTTCTTTACACATGTGTTGACTGTTTCTTTACACCTGCAGCTCCGAGGTGTGCTGCGCTGTGAGGCTGATCCATCACAGCTAATGTGTGGCCAAACTGCTGCTTGCCTCTTAGAAACATCCCTACATATACATACATACAGTATATATTCTGCTTCTAAGTCCTTCTGAAGAGCCGAGACTTCCCTCTTGATTTATTTTCTAACAGTACACTTAAGAGAATATCATCAAGCAGTAAAGGAAACAGCAGAACATTGCGAGCGCCAAGTGCTGATGGTGAGAAAATGGCTGCCGTCCAATTAAAATCCAGTTAAAAACACAGAAAACAGCAGGACACGCTGGAAAAAAGATCAATGTAGAGAGAGATGCTGGATGAACTGCATGTGATCAAATCAAAAACAAAAGAACAACAATGACCAACAGAGCTGAATCAAACACTAGATGTTAACATCACTTCCCATCTACAGTCTGTTTGGTTTTGTGATTTATTATATTGAGTTCATATTCCTGCCAGATTTTTAAATTTATAGTGATTTCTTATTTGATCAATAGGTCTCTACTGTCTGAAAACACAAACAAGTGACAAAAGATGGTAAGACAACCATGTTGGAGGTGTTAATGATATATTTTAACCATTTCTCTGCTATTTCTTCTGTTTTTACATTGACTATCTCCACTGGATTTTTGTTCCATCTCCATCTCCAGATCTTTGAGGTTGGAAGGCTTCCTCTCCTTCACTCTAGACTTCAGTTCAATCCACAGACTTTTGATGGGATTCAGGTTCATTTTGTTTTCTGTTAACCATTTATCGACCACATTAGCCGCAGATCATTGTCTTGTTGGAAGGCCCAATTTTGCTCAAGTCCAAGTTTTCTTGCAGAATTCAATTTCTATGGTTTTTCTTGCCTTTGTTCTTTTACTTACTCCAATGGGATTATTTTGTTCCACTTCTCTTTTCCAACACTCTCCACGTCTTTGAGGTAGGAAGATTTCTTCACCTTCACTCTGGCCTTCAGGTCCCTCCACAGATTCTCTGATGGCATTCAGGTCTTGACTCTGGCTGGGCCACAAAATGTTGATATTGTTTTCTACTTTCTCAACCACTTTTGCTGCATGTCTCAGATCATTGTCTTGGGAGGTCCAATTCTGCTCAAATCCAAGTTTTCCTGCAGATTTCCAGATGTCTTTCTCCAGAAACTTGGGTGTTTTTCTGCCATGTAATCTTGTTTTATGGTTTTTACTTACTCCAATGGGATATTTTTTTTCCATTTCTCTTTTCTGATTATCTCCTGGTCTTTGAGGTAGGAAGGCTTCCTCACCTTCACTCTGGCCTTCAGTTACCTCCCCAGATTCTCTGATGGGATTCAGGTGGACACTGGTTGGGCTGCTCCAAAATGTTGATATCGTTTTCTACTTTCTCAGCCACTTTGGCTGCATGTTTCAGGTCATTGTCTTGTTGGAGGGTCCACTTCTGCCCAAAGCCAAATTTTCCTGCAGATTTCCAGATGTTTTTGTCAAGAATCTTGGGTGTTTTCTTCCAGGTAATCCTGTCAAAGAATTAAATTCCCACATAGACAAGGGAGAAGAGATGGTAAGACATTGTGTTGGAGACTTTTATCACACATTTGGGCAATTCCTATGATTTTGCTTGCTTTTTTCTTTTACTAACTCTAATGGGATTTTTTTTCTACTTTCTCGAGCACTTCTGCTGCATGTTTCAGATCATCATCCTGCTACAAAGTTTAATTCTTCCTGCAGACTTTCTGATGTTTTTTCTTCAGAATCATAGATGTTTTTCTTCCAGAAGGCCAATAATCTTGTCAAGGCATTACGCTCCCACCACCATGTTGATTGTGTTGATGGTTCTTGAGGTTGACCCTAGCCAACGTCCCTGTGTGCAAACAATTTCATTATATTTTTAAAATCTATTTTCTGTTTCTAGAGCAGCTTTTGTTTCCTATGCTGAAGAAGAGGAGTCCTTCTTGGTCTGTGTCCATGGAGACCAGCATTGTTCAGTGTCTGCTGGAGTGTCTACTTTGAGATGTTGGAGCCAGAATTCATCACGTGGTGACCTTTGAATGCTTCTTGTTTTCTTGCACAACCAGACTTGTCAGCACAGGAGTCACTTTTGGCTTCTGACCATGACCTATAAGACATCTCACAGTGTGGAACTTCTTGTACTCTAGGATGATGCACTTGAAAACGTGGAGATAAGACTTTTACTTGATTGGTGAGCAGCCGCAATGTGCATCTCATTCTAAGTACTGAACCTGAACAGCAGCTTACAAATCTGTTTGGTTTTGTCACTATCATATTGTCTGAGAATGCTCTAGACATTGGTGGAAATTACCAGGACCAATTTTAGCTTGGATTTTCTCAAAAGTTTGTACCAATTTCAAAGAGTATTTTTAATTGCTTATGTGGCATCTTTAGTTTTCACACACATTGATCATTGACATAATGCCTGACTGTCTTTTGTCACTTGTTTAAGTAATTTCCAGACAGACAGAAAAAAACTACAGATCAAATAAAAATTCCTCATAAATCCAAATTTTGGATGGGTATGGACAATTCTGGGTGTAATTTTGCATCATAAAAACACATTATGAATAATAAATTTACCTCCTTTTCTTGATTAATGCAGTAACTCAAGCAGAAGATGATAAAAACAAACCATCAATTCACATCCACATGCTAAATGATTAGCGAACACAGCTATCCAGCTAACTGATGTACGTTCTGCACCACATCTATAACTGATGCCACAATTTATGATTGTTTAAGACCATTTGTACAGACAGAATTTCCTCAGTTAATAACGGGAAGTTATGGGTGAATTCCTTCCAAATGTTTATGTTAATGGCTTTCCTCATTCACAAGTGTCAGTTCTAACATTATGCACAGCAAGTCGTACAACATATGGAAGTGAATATTAATATGTTCTCAATATGACGGCTCAAATCTGTCGCCTCTGGTTTGTGCTATTCATGAATTAATGGTGCAATCTCTCAAAAAAGAAAAAAAAACTTTGCTGGAATATTGCTGTATTTTCCTTGAGGGAGGAACATAAACATGGTAATTCATGGAAAGATATTCATGACGTAATGGAGCATTCCTAGTCACAAGTTGTGTTGAAGAGACACAACAATACTACCTGATACAGTATGTGTGCAGCAAATCAGGTGTAATGTGTTACTTCACACCTTATTCAGAGCTAAATATAAAGTAGGTGCTGATCTGCTTCACACACGATCAGCACCTCCAAGTCCGAGGCCATGGTTCTCTGCTGGAAACCGGTGGATTCCTCCCTCTGGTTGGGGGGGAGCTGCTTCCCCAGTGGAAGGAGTTCAAGTATCTTGGGATCTTGTTCACAAGTGAAGGGAAAATGGAGCCACATCCATCTACGTTCCAACCCTCACCTATGGTCGTGAGCTCTGGGTAGTGACCCAAAGAATGAGATCGTGGATACAAGCGTCTGAAATGAGCTTCCTCAGTAGGGTGGCTGGACTCAGCCTTAGAGATAAGGGGAGAAGCTCAGACATCCAGAGGGAGTTCAGAGTAGAGCTGCTGATCCTTCACCTCTAAAGGAACCAGCTGAGGTGGTTTGGACATCTGATTCAGATCCTCCAGGGAGACTTCCTTTGGAGGTTTTCTGAACACGTCCACCTGGGAGGAGACCCCGGGGTAGACCCAGAACCTGCTGGAGGGATTATATATCTCATCTGGCCTGGGAACACCTCAGGATCCTCCAGGAAGAGCTGGAAAGTGTTGCTGGGAGGAGGAACGTCTGGAATGACCTGCTTCATCTGCTGCCTCCACAACCCAACCCCGGGTAAGAGGAAGAAGATGGACGGATGGATGGATGGATGGATGGATGAGGGAGGGAGGGAGGGAGGGAGGGATGGATGGATGGATGGAGGGATGGATGGAGGGAGGGAGGGAGGGAGGGAGGGATGGATGGATGGATGGATGGATATAAAGTAGGTATGCAGACAGACGTCAGTATCAGCTAATGAGATCTGCTGTAAACCAGCATCCTTCTAATGAGCTACTGATATTAGTTTACCTATTACCATCAAATATCAATCTTAATTTAGAGACCATTAATTACTAAACATAATTACATGTAACATTTTAACCACGTGTCTAATATTGTGAAGTCTTCCTCATGATACCAAAACAGCTCGGACACAAGTCACAAAAAACAGAAAAAAACCACAGACATCCATGTGATAAGATGATTATTAGGTGATATATGAGTGTCAACGACTGTTAAGATAAAATATGTGCATCACTATAGATGATTCCAAGAATATTGTTGACTTAGGAACATACAAAGACGCCTCCCTAGAAATATAAACTAGGACACGTCAGCTGATCTCGATATGTATATGATTTAATGGCTTCAGCATATTGATACGAAAAGGCTGTAATAATTAATACCAAAGTGATAAACTCTTAGGTTTGCATCAAACTTTTTAAAGACGACTTCTAATGAAATTATGTTTAACCAACAAACCAAATAGAGTTGGGGTAATTATCTTTTTCTCTTTAATCAAGAGCATCTTTAATTACCACTAACTTAAACACAAGTGGATTACATATAAAAACCTGTTAGATTCATGTGTTTCAGCTCGTCTTTCCAGGAAAGGTTGTGTGCTACATACACAGTATTTTTGTATTTTCAACTGTAGTTTTGTAATTTCTTGTCCTGCTTCTTTTATGTCTTGTCTGTATCCAGCTGCTGCAACATGAATTTTCCAGATGAGGAATGAATAAAGTTTTATCTCATCTCATCTCGTTCCATCTTGTTACAGTTAGATTTTCTTCTTTTTTAGAGCCCAGTCCAAATGTAAAAACACATGGTTAGTTTAAAGCTTCACCATCTAAGACATTGTCTAAAGATAACAGTAGAAGAGATATTTTGTAAAACACCAATTTTCCTTGGCATTTGGGCCTCTGATCAACACTCAAAAGATCATTTAAACTGGGATTTTTCAAGATTTTTAAAACTCTAGTTCATGTGGACAAAAAAGAAGGAGGATTTGGGAAGGGAGGTCGTCACAGTTCTGTTCATGCATGCTTGTTGTTATTGCTATTTTTTTCCTAAAAAGCGTCTGCCTGAAACAACAACAATGGTGGACACACACATATATTTATTATACATATATGTATAGATACTTACACTACCATTCAAAAGTTTGGGATCACTCAGACCATTTCATGTTTTCCATGAAAACTCCCACTTTTATTCATGTTCTAACATAACTGCACAAGGGTTTTCTAATCATCAATGAGCCTTTCAACACCATTAGCTAACACAATGTAGCATTAGAACACAGGAGTGATGGTTGCTGGAAATGTTCCTCTGTACCTCTATGGAGATATTCCACTAACCCTTGTGTTGTCCTACCGGTCAAATTGACCCGTTTCACAGTTCGAAATGTGATTTAAAAAAATCACATTCACAGTGAAACTTCTGATGTCCACATTTTCAACATTTTTGGGAAATTTTTGAAATTTTTTTTGTGAATGTGTTTAAAGAAAATATTAGAAGTTTTGCTGGTATTTTTAGATATTTGTCAGATTTTGCTTTTTGGAGGATTTTTACAATTTTTTTGAAAATATTTACAATAATTTTCTTTCCATTTTTTAAAAAAAAAAATTTTAATGGAGACTTTTAAGGAATTATTGGAATTTTCTTTCTGAAGGTTTTCCAAATTTTTAGAAATTTGGGGAATTTTTTTTTTGCTGAATTTTTGGATTTTTTCAGACGAGGAAACAATATTTTTTGGTGCCCGTAAATGAAGACAACAGGCGGGTTAAACATTTCCAGCTGGAATAGTCATTTACCACATTAACAATGTCTACCCTGGATTTATCATTCATTTAATGCTATCTTCATTGAAAATAAACTGATTTTCTTTCAACAATAAGGAAATTTCTAACTGACCCCAAACTTTTGAATGGTAGTGTTTGTATTTTATTTTTCCTTTATAGCTGCACATTTCTCACAATCCATTTCTAAAATAGAAAAAGTTGTCTGATTGTGTAAATGCACTGACAGGAGTGCTGCTTAACTTCTCTGTCCACTGTGTGACAGTAAAGTTAATAACATTGCCTTAAAACTAAAATAATGAGCTGAAAGACACTAAAATGTTCAGAAAAGCTGAGAGGAGCTTCAGAGTTTGGGGGTAATTCCCTGAGGCGTTCTCACTACCAGCCACCTTTTTTTCACTTCACACATGGTGATCTGATCCATCGTTAATCTAAATTTTGATAGTGCAGCTTTAAACGGACAATTCTGGGCCGTGGACTTTGATTCGCTGCTGTTTTCTCATCTCATGTCACTTCAGCTCAACCCTGCCTCTGCTCTATTGTCCAAATCTGAATGTTGGACGAGCGACACGAGCAGAAAGTTGTAGCAGCGATGGAGATCAATCAGAGGCGTGTGAGTGGAAGCCAGAAATCTAGAAAGCAGAATCCTGCTGGTCAAGCCACATTTGGAGAAAGTAAAAAGGCAGTCAACCCAGGAGGTCACATCTTTGTTAGAACAGTTGAAATGACATCTATTGCAGAAGATCTGGAACTGATCAGCTTTTTTCCTCCTGCAGGAAATCAACTAGTTTTAGCCACAGGTTTGTTTTCAGGTCCATCACAACCCAAACTTCCAAAATATCAAAGAGCTCATCATTAAAAGCAGGTTCTGGCTCACGTGGAGTGATGAGAGAATATCAGATTCATCCAGCGTAAAGTGGATGAAAATTACATTTATGTCTGCAGTGATGAAATTCAGTCGTTTGACTTAAATCAGGAGCTCCGAGTCTCCTCTAAGCCAGAGAGGGAAGAGGAGGGAGAGCGTGCGACGCTTTGTTTGCTTTGATGAATCACATTTTCTCCCAGATATAAATATAAATCTGTCTCCAGAAGTGTAATTGAAAGTGAGCAGGAGCGTTTGAACCGCAGCACCGTTCTCACTCTGCAGCACTAATAAACTACATTTCAGCTTTGATGTGGAAGTGTGTCACCTCCTGAGGAGAGGAGCACAGGGAGGGACGCTCTCTCTTGGCTTTTCATTTTTTCTTCTGCCTCCTCCACTGGCAGATATTATCTGTGAGATGTCATATATACACAAACATGTACACGCTGCTGTACACTGTTAAAAAAAAAAACAGTGTTGTTTTGACAGTAAAATTCCAACAGCTGTGGTTGCCAGGATGCTACCGGTTAACTACAGTAAAACATTTTCTACATTTACAGCAAGGTTCCACATTCAGTCCAGTTTGATCTCCAGTGAGCTGAACCACTAAAATCACAGCATAATAACCTATAAATAAGCACAAGTCCACATTTTTCCTTTTAGTGCAAAAATTATATAATGAATAGCATAGTATTTTAATTTATAATAATAATATAATAATAAATTTTATTTATAAAGCGCTTTTCCAAAAACTCAAAGACGCTGAAATTTATGATCAAAATGACAAAAGTCAGACAAAAAAGACAAAAAAATAACAAAAACAAGACAAAATATTATAAAAACGAGACATAAAATTACAAAAGCGAGGAACAAAACAACCAAAAATGAGACAAACGAGATGAAACAAACCAAAAGAGACAAAAAATTAACATACGAAAGAAACAAGACAAAAAAGAAACACAAAATTACAAAAACATAAGACAAACGACAAAAGTTAGACAAAAAAAGACAAAAAACAAAAGCAAGACAACATATTACAAAAATGAGATACAAAACAACAAAAACTAGACACAGAGCGACAAAAATGAGACAAATGACACCAAACGCAACAAAAAGAGACAGAAAATTAGACCAAAAAAAAGAAAATTAGACAAAAATTTGGACACACAAATGGACACACAAGATAAAAAATGACGAAAAAGAGACAAAAAAAATCAACAAAATCAGGACAAAATGTTACAAAAATGAGACACAAAATGACAAAAGAACAATCTAGTATTTCACTTTCTGATCCAAACAACTTGTCATGGTCTAGAAATGATTTTAAATTTATAGTTTTACTAATTTACAGTCTGCAGTTAATGTCTTCTCTGGAATTTTTACACTTGAGGACCGGATTGGACCCTCTGGAGGACCGCTTTTGGCCCGCGGGCCTCATGTTGGACACCCCTGGTTTAAAGAAAATTTAGTTTTACTTAAAGATTTACATGAAAATACCACACAAAACAAAGTTTGTGTGACCTATTATACTTAACATTTAATATGTGTATCTTTAGCAAAAATTGCAGTTATAGCTGTTATATATATTAAAGTATATGTCCATTATTAACACAAAAATACATCAATTTGACAGGTATAAGCTGTATTTTTTTACATAAAGTTATATATATCATGGCATGTTTCCATTGTCAGCACAATACGTACATTTAACCGTGAAAAATGTTCGTCTTGTCGAGAAATAAACAGAAAAATTACTGTACTGTTATACATATTACTGCATTTTTCCATTAAATAACTGTAAGAGTAGGGAAATGTACAGGATCAAACTGTTTTAGAGTTTACAGATTTTTAGTGCCATGGTTTGACAGCTTTTCACCATATTTTTTTACAGTGTACATCTAATTATTAATCAACATAACAGGGAATCAACGGCCCACAAACCGGCACCAAAGAAAGTTGTGGCTGAAGGAGAGATATCCATAATTAACTGGGATGCCACATGGGACGAGCAGCTCTGGTGACAAATTGCCGAGCAGAAAGTGAAGAACAATAAGAACGGAGGATAAAAGTCAACTGGAGATTCATTTGTCAGAGTTCCTCTCATCCGTCCGTCCGTCTGTCCATCAGCCTCCCCCACCCGTCCTCATTAACACGCCTTTTAACTGCGACATATAGATGACATTTAAATATGAATCACGAGCATTAACATTTATAAACATGAGGGTTTTATGATGGCTCGGTAATGAGCTGTTATAAATCCCCGGTGCCAGCAGACGCATAAAACCGCAGAGATCACTTTAACAAGGGCACAACGTGGCGTCGCAGCACTCTGCCGTCCCACGGAGGCGAGATCAGACACCCAGATGACTGATTTATGAGCTCGTACCGCAGGTGATAGACGTATGTACTTATACCCTGAGCCAAAACCAGCCCCTATGTGGGTCTGATTCGCAGGAGAATTGATTCAGGCTTCAAAAACCGTCCTCCGGCTGCAGGGATTCGAGGTCAGGCAGTCGATATTCCGATTCATCCCAAAGGTGTTGGGAGGTCACAGATCTGTGCAGGCAAGTTTGTTCCACTCCAACGCTCATAAAATAATGTTTTATGCACCTGGCAAGCAGGGAGAGAATGTTTTTATCTGCAGAATATTCACTCACAATGAATCCCGCTGGGCTTTTACTGCAGCACCTGCACATGGCAAGTATTTACAGAGTATTAGTACAGTTTGATGGTTAAATAAAAGCACATGGTTGAAGTCAGGAATTTAAATAAGCAGCAATCAAAGGTAAAGTTTGCAGGCATAATATACTATGCATAAAATAGTATGTTATAGAGTTTTGTAAAGTTTAAGGCAGGGGAGTCAAACTCATCTTAGTTCAGGTTCCACATTCAGAACAATTTCATCTCCAGTGGACCAGACCAGAAACAAAATGACAAAAACATGAAGACAAACGACTAAAGTCAGACAAAAAACAACAAAAACAGGACAAAATATTACAAAAACGAGACAAAAATGGCAAAAAATGAGACAAATGACATGAAACAAAACAAAAAAGTAACAAAAAATTAGACAAAAAAGTTACAAAGTAACAAAAAGAATGAACAAATGCCAAAAATGAGACAATTACACAAATGACAAAAAGATCAAAATAGACAAAAGCGAGAAACAAAACTACAAAAAGTAGACAACACAAACGAGACAAAAAAGAGAAAAGTTTGAAAGCAACAAAAAATGGACAAGTGAGACAAAAAACCCCAGAAAACGATACACAAAACAGCGAATAAATCAAAACACAAAATGACAAAAATAAGACGAAAAACACAAGCAAGACAAAAAGGAAACACAAAACAACAAAAACATGAGACAAACAACTAAAGTCAGACCAAAAAAAGACAAAAAACAACAAAACCAAGACAAAATATTTCAAAAATGAGACAATGAATAATCTAGTATTTTACTTTCTGATCAGAACAACTTGTCATGGTCTAGAAATTATTTTAAATTTATAGTTTTACTAATTTCCAATCTGCAGTTAATGTCTTCTCCGGGATTTTTACACTTTGAGGGCCAGATTGGACCCTCTGGAGGACCACTTTTGGCCCGCGGGCCACATGTTGGACCCCCCTAGTTTAACTCATTCCTCAGGTGCATTAGCATCATAAATAACACCAATACTTACTGTTGTTTTGTTCATTTCTAGCACCAATCACAGACTCTGGCACCATTTTAAACGTATAAATAACAGTGACTGGACTATTTCTACACCCAAACATCATCTGTCTCATCGGGACACTTTTCACCGACACTGCTGGCAGCATCAGCCTCATATTTAAGATTAGATAACTGTTATTTTCCCCAAAGAGAAACCAAAGTCTCAGAAGAAGTCTCCTGTTTTGCTGCTGACTTTGTGGCTCTTTCCTTCTTACCTTCATAGAGAATATAAATGTCTTTCCAAACGTAAATCAGAACACAGTATAGTCGTGTAGGAATGAAATTCTTGTGAGACAGGCTTGGCTGAGTTGGCTTATTTACTGTTGGCTTCTCACTCGTGAACGGGATGAAATAAAACGATCCAGACTTATTAGATATATTGTATTCTGGTGGGTTTAAATGCACAGAGGGATGTCTGCACCGTTTTACAGGTACACAAAAACGTGGAAACGCTGGCCTTAACCACCGTCAAAACATCCAATATCTTCAGGAATAATAATGTTTATCCAATAGTTAGAGAATCAATACCAAGCTACATGATAGCCCAGCACCATAGGGAGACACTTTATGTTGACTTTTCCTTTTATTTGTCACCAGTAGACGAACATATCCTCCTGAGACCCATTCATTTATGTCCTCTGTACTGGACATTTGTTTTTGATCTCTATCTTTTGACTCATTTGAGCTACCGTACTAAATCCTGACATGCTCAGTAGAGGACATTCTGGCCTTTCCAATGGTATCTTGAGTGATTGGGTGGTAAAATGGGAACTTTGTTTTCACGCTGAAACAAAATGGAGACAGGAAAAGAGAAAAGTGAAGTCAAAAATTGCTAAGATGTCGTTGTTTTACCTCTGCTAAACATATATTGTATTGTTTATGGACATGTCAGGAATTATAAATTGGGGTCAGAGTTCAGTTAAAAGTTTTGTCAGGAAAAATAATCTCCCCTTTATGAATGTCAGCTGTTATGGACATGCTAATAGCTAACTAGCATGCTAGTTCTTTGTTTACATTCAGATTTCTGCGCCAAAACACATTTTCCTGTGGGGTAATAAACAATAGATAGATAGATAGATAGATAGATAGATAGATAGATAGATAGATAGATAGATAGATAGATAGATAGATAGATAGATAGATAGATAGATAGATAGACAGATAGACAGATAGACAGATAGATAGACAGATAGACAGATAGATAGATAGATAGATAGATAGATAAATAGATAGATAGATAGATAGATAGACCATAGATAGATAGATAGATAGATGGATAGATAGATAGATAGACCATAGATAGATAGATAGATAGATAGACCATAGATAGATAGATGGATAGACCATAGATAGATAGAAAGATAGACCATAGACAGATAGACCATAGATAGATAGATAGATAGACCATAGATAAATAGACCATAGATAGATAGACCATGTATAGATAGATAGATAGACCATAGATAGATAGATAGACCATAGATAGATCGATCAATAGATAGATAGATAGGGCATAGATAGATAGATAGACCATAGATAGATAGATAGAAAAATAGATAGATAGATAGATAGATAGACCATAGATAGATAGATAGATAGATAGACCATAGATAGATAGATAGATAGATAGACCATAGATAGATAGATAGATAGATAGATAGATAGATAGACCATAGATAGATAGATAGATAGATAGGCCATAGATAGATAGACAGATAGATAGACCATAGATAGATAGATAGACCATAGATAGATAGATAGATAGATAGATAGATAGATAGATAGATAGATAGATAGATAGATAGATAGATAGATAGATAGATAGATAGATAGATAGATAGATAGATAGATAGATAGATAGACCATAGATAGATAGATCAGTGTATTGCCTTAAGGGATAAGTGGTGTGAGGAAGAATCAAAGACGAGGAAAACAACAGCATTAAAGTGCCGTTTGAATGATGCTTGTGGAAGGAGAGCCATTAAGCAGCGGGTCAATAGCGGAGGACAAGCAGCCTGAGTATTAAACTGATCATGACATCAAGCTAAAGACAGAAAAGGCCTCTGAAGACTTCCTTTTGGCAGCACTTTATTCATCTGCAGCAGAGGCTTTTCATTAAGCCCTGGACATAATAGATGATCCATCGATTCGCTCGGCCTCTCCATGTCACTCTGTCTCCACCAGCGTTTCCGCCGCTGTCAAAAACTCTGCTACGTCTCCCGCTTTCCGACAGGGGCCAACAATCAAAAACAAACATTTGTCTTTATTATAGTCCACTCTAAGCCAGGGGAACAAGATGGGTTTTGTCTATTCGTCTTGTCGCCGCCTCTCTGGAGGAGGAGCTGTGGCCGCAGCTCTCTAAAGCTCCGGGTTCTCATGAGGGAAATGGGTCAAGGATGAGATCAGGTTGAGGTGAGAGGTGAAGGAGAAGATGGAGCAGTTTCCTGGTGGTGACGGTGCCCTGTTTGAGCCTCGCTGCCTTTCACTGGACTCTCAAGGTGCACTTGAACTCCTCTGCAGGGTTAGTCGCTTACATTCACAGTTCTGAGGGTTGAATCAGTCGCTGCAGTCTTTTACGGCTCTGCGGGCCTTTGGGACGCAAACGTACACATTTAATGTAACAGTTTACAGCAGGTGCAGAGCGAAATGACTCTTATGATTGTATTAACTGTAGAAACCATATAAGAGCCACTAGAGCATCTGAGGGCTGCAGGGAGGAAAATCTCACCTCCCTCTGAGGGAGGAAGCAGCACTGAAGCTTTCAATCAAGCAGTCACCAAATATAGGAAACACAGTGAAAATGTTCTGACATATATGGAGGGAGGCTTTTTTTGTGATAACTGCATCACTAGTCCATAGTGGTATGTACACTGTAAAAAATGCTCATAAATTTTACAGTGAAAAACTGTCAAACCGTGACGCTAAAAATCTATAAACTCTAAAACAGTTTGATCCAGTTTGTATAACACTAAATAACCATAAATAACTTAATCAGGAGAAAACTTTTTTTTTGTTTTTTTTTTTCTTTTGAAAAAAAATACATTTTGCTACTCCTGCACAGTTATTTAACCCTCCTGTTGTCTTCACTTATGGGCACCCAAAAAATATTGTTTCTTTGTCTGAAAATAAATCCAAAAATTCAGCAACAAAATTTCAACAAATTTCTGAAAATTTTTAAAAGTTTTATTTAAAAAAAATAAATTTGGCAAGAAAATTCTTGTGAATATTTTCAAAAAATGAGTAAAAATCTTCCCAAAAAATTCTAAAAATATCTAAAGTGATTCCATATATATCAGTAAAACTTCTAAGATTTTCTATATGTGAATGTTCTTAAGAAACATTTTTAACATTTCTTTTTTTCCACCAAAAAATGTTCAAAGATTTCCCAAAAATGTTGAAAATGTGAATGTCAGAAGTTTCACTGTGAAAATATATTGTTTTCTGGTGACCACAGCTGCCACAAAACCGTTTTATTTTTACAGTGTGTACACAGCCCGAAGGATGCTTCCACACTTAAATCTGCTTTTTTTTAGTGTGTTTTTTTGTGTGTTTCCAGGACAATGCAAATTACTCAGGGCTAATGTAAATGCCTAAATGTTAGCCCAAAGGCTAATTTGCATCTGTTGCTCCTTGGCCAGATGTTAGATGAGCCATTAAAAGAACAATAAAATATGTTAAATTAGTACAAGAGAAGACAGCGGCAGCCGAACAGGATGAGAACATGTAGCCGACAATGCAGAAAAATCATATAAAACAATGTTAATCTGTGGTTGTTGATTTAAGCCCTAAAAACTCATCTCTTTTTCATCCAGTCCAGCAGCAGCACATTTTACACAAGCACCTCATAACATTTGTTCGCTGAAGTCTGGCTGACACTAATACAGATCATTTTCTAGATGGATATCTTCTCCCAGCATTTAAAATAATACCGTCCACACATTTTTACTGAATGTCTCCGTATAAACGAGAACTACAACTACAGAAGCTGTGATGAGCTGCAGGTAAGATAAGATAAAGATAAAGTTCTTTATTTCTCCCCACTCCAGGGGAAATTTACATTGTTACAGCAGTTTTATTTACAATATATACAAGGTAGAGCAACAACGCATCAAATACTGGAGAAGAACATTCATTCATTGAATTTTTTCTGCAGATTTTAACTCATTTAGAGCAACTTTAACCAATATAGAGCAGCTTCAACTAATATAGAGCAACTTTAACTAATATAGAGCAACTTTAACTAATTTAGACCAACTTTAACTAATATAGAGCAACTTTAACTAATATAGAGCAACTTTAACTAATATAGAGCAACTTTAACTCATTTTAGAGCAACTTTAACTATTATAGAGCAGCTTTAACTAATAAACTTTTGAATGGTAGTGTAGTAAAAAATAATATGTACAAGTTTTAGTTTATTATGGTATGGATGGAGTTTATTTGGGACAAAAACTGTAGTTCAATTTATGTTTCACTGCTAAATGTCCTTGTTTTCATTCACTCTTTTATCAGCCAGTTTGCAGCAGCAGCTCTGTTCACTAAAAGAAAAATAAAAACACTTTCCTCCACCTGGCCAACACCAAACTGCAGACAGTGAGTCAGCAGCTGGCTGTAACAGCGAAGAGTTTAGCAGCTACTGAACAAACACCCAAAGAGGAAGTGAGCCAAAAGAAGAGAGAAAACACTCACAGACACAAACATGACTCAGAATAAATTCCAGTATTGTTCCATGTCTGTATTTTTAGAATCCTTCTGCTGCTTCAGTGATAGAAAGACATCAGTTAATGTGAGTTTAAATGTCCCCCTGATTAAACTAGTGTTCAGAAATTGAAGAAGAGAATCCAGCTTTAAAACACATTTAAACTACATTTCTAAATAATGATAAGTTGTAATATTGGAGTAATCCAGCCATACATGTTCAATTCTGGAACAAAAGTAAGTTCCGTTTTATCAACGTTCAGCCTCAGTTTATCATTTCCACATTACAACTTCCAGATCACAGAGTGTCTACAAAGGAACACAACATTTAGTCATCTGGAACTGAACCATAGAGGATTTACTGGAGGATCAAAATGACAAAAGTCAGACAAAAAAAACCCCAAAAAACAACAAAACAAGACAAAATATTACAAAATGACAAAAGCAAGAAACAAAGCAACAAAAAATAAACAAACAACATAAGCGAGACAAAAAGTAAACACAAAATGATAAAAAGGAGAAACAAAACAACAAACACAAGACAAACAACAAAAGTCAGATAAAAACCAACAAAAACAAGACAAAAGTTTACACAAAGGAGACACAAAACAACAAAAGAACAAAGAACAATCTAGTATTTTACTTTATGATCAAAACAACTTGTCAAGGTCTAGAAATTATTTTAAATTTATAGTTTTACTAATTTACAATCTGCAGTTAATGTCTTCTCTGGAATTTTTACACTTTGAGGGCCGGATTGGACCCTCTGGAGGACCATTTTTGGCCTATGGGCCTCATGTTGGACACCCCTGATTTATAGCAACAAATACAGACGCTCAGTGGGTTTTTTTTACCGCTCAGGGACGGCATTTGAATTTGAGCAAACACACACTTGATACTTAATGAAAGTCAAACAGCGGCGGTGTTTCCCTTCTCCTCCTAAAACGCAGACGTGTTCAAACAAACAGCACTTGAGGAAAGTCACCGCCGAGACGAACCAGTCTGGAAGGATTCCAGAGGTAGAACTCATCTCCATCTGAACCCGATCAGCAGCCGGAGAGGCTCAGCGTGAGAGAGCATCCATTAGAAGGAATGCAGACACAGTTTTCAGATTGAGAGAAAAAAAAATCACTTTAAAGTATCTGTGAGTGAAAGCCTGAGCAGGTTCATCCAAGTGGCAGCTGCTGGAGTTGAAGCCAAACTTAAAGCTGTATTTTCTGTATTAGCACTGAATCGATAGCAGCGTTTAATGTGAAGGGGGTTCCTTACAGGGACAGAATTATTACCTGCAGTTCACCTTGGCTCTGGGGAACTTTTGAGCCTCTTTTAGCTTCCATTAAGGCAAAACGTGAGCATAGTGGAGCATGGAGTCGATAAATAGTGACTGGAGACCAAAACAGAGCAAAAAAAAAAAAAAGAAGAATATTGAACTTTGTCTCGGTCTTTGTTAAATGTGATGTATACAACAACTTCTGTTATATTATTTTGCCTTGTTTGGTTTTTGGCCTTTTCTTGTCCGACTTTTGTTGTTTTGATCATGACTAAATGTTGTGTTCCTTTGTAGACACTCTGTGATCTGTAACTTGTAATGTGGAAATGATAAACTGAGGCATATTGTTGCTGAAATTGAAATTTTTTTTTTTAAGGAAACTTCAGGTTGTTCATAATGTTTTATTCATTAAATATGAACATTTGAAGAACGGACGTTTTTTGCACAAAAACAAAGGGAGAATTTGGAGTTTTATGGGTTAATTAGCTGTAATTTAACTGGTCCGGTCCACTTGAGATCAAATTGGGCTGAATGAACTAAATGAGTTTGACTCCCCTGCAGTAAGTGAAGTGTTGCGACCCTGCATGCTGCATCAGGTGCTCCAGCGACTAAGCGGTTCTGTCCGGTGGTTCTGTTGAGCAACGCCGGGCGAGAGGCTCAACAACCGGGAGATGAACGGTTTGTGGAGTCCTCGTGTCGGCTCAGACAACCTCCTCCGGTCTCCAGAGGTTCTCCTGACGTGATTGCCGCCGGTGCTACTGTGTTTACTTTGATGCGAAACCTTTTGTCACCTGACAGCAGTTTGCTACTCCACCGCTTTTCTTGTTTTTTTTCCCGTCTTGATTCAAACAGGGGAGCAGATTTAGTCGGAACACATGCACGGCTTCTGTAGAACTGGATTGTTTTGGAAAAGCTGATTTTTTTTTTTTTTTTGTGAAGTGGTAAAGCATGAATTAAAGATGAGGCTGGAGTTTTTGCTATCGCAGTGCGGTTCTAGCACTGAATAACAAAAAGCTTGATCGCTTCACATTTCCTCAGATGCCATTCACATCACATCCCGCTGCATTTTTACAAAAGCACAACTTATTTCTGTCCCGTGTTTATATTGTTGAGCACCTAAACCCCTTAAAATCCCTCACAGGGTATAAATAGTACAACAGGGCCAATCTATACCATGAACAGCAAACTTCCACCGCCGGTCTCTGGTGTTCCTGCTGTTGTTATAGCAACCGTGACCAGTGGTATACCAGTCTGCTCCGACGATGGAGACGGGAAAACAGACCAAAAACAGCCGGCAACTAATTTTTATATCCACATCTTGGGATCTTCATGCAGCTCAAAAGCACAACCAGAGGGTCGTTCTCCACATAATGCGTCATCAGAGGACGGATGTGGGAGAATATTTCACGGTTAATTGAGCCGGTGTGATGCCGGGCAGCATCGTTGTCGAGGGGGAGGCAGGAGAAGGGCTCTGGAGGAGAACAATCAGAGAAGCTTAACAAGCTCTGGCTGCCTCCAACATCAGCGGAATTAAACCAAGTTGGTGGAACAGGCAGGGGCAGGTCACATCTCTACAGCATGTTTAGATGCCATTTCTGAATTTTGAAAGGACTTTTGAATTTTAACGTGATTCATTAGGTTTGGTATGGAACCAATATTAGAGCAGTCCAACTAGTTAAACTCATGCTTGCAAAATGAATCATGAGTCGTAGCAAACTCCATTTCTTTACTGCAGCTCTTGATACACATTACAGAGTGAAAACTGCAACAACAACAGATTAAAACAACATAAATACGTATAAATAAATCCTTTTAACTGAACCAGTAAGTCCAAAAATAAAGTTAATTACTTATGACATTGCCTCTGTGGCGTTTACAACAGAGAGTCGTGCATCCAGAAAAGCACGTACGTGTGTAAAGTTAAACATCAAAATAGTGGACAGGAAGGGACAACTGTCAACAGACAACTTCAAAATAAAGGCTTTTTAAAAATAAAAGTCCATCGATAATTCTGCCTTAAGGCTAACACATCATGGAAGTGAAATTAGACGGAATAAAACGCTCGGAACACCAAAGAACATCGACATTATTAGATCAAGTTGTAAAAACAGTGGAACATATTCTGTTATCCTCTTGTAAAATGATTCATACATGCATGAAAGTTGTTGGTATTCATGACTTTTATGAAGAACTGATCGATATCGGGATGTATGGAATGGCTTTGATTACATTTTCTCCTGAGTTCCGACTTACGACACAGAGAGAGAGAGAGAGAGAGAGAGAGAGAGAGAGAGAGAGAGAGAGAGAGAGAGAGAGAGAGAGAGAGAGAGAGAGAGAGAGAGAGAGAGAGAGAGAGAGAGAGAGAGAGAGAGAGAGAGAGAGAGAGAGAGAGAGAGAGAGAGCACATTCACATTTCCCACCGAGATGACCAACAAGTTTCGGGTTGTTTGGTTCTGCCGCTACCGGATCAACTGCCTATTTGCGGGACGATAAGTCTACTTGGACAAACTGCCTGAAATGCTTTGCCAGAGACGTTTCAGGGATTTTGAGTCATTCTGTGCTGCAGATGCATTAAAATTTTTAATCAGATTAATCAGGATGATGATTAATTTGCCTTAATTTTGACAGCCCTGGTAAGAATTCCATTGAAATGACAGATTATAATGAGATTATCGATACACTTGGTCAACATGGGGACACCTGTAGGATTATACTTTCATAATACGATAACAGGCTAAAGAATGCCAGGGTTAACCACTGTGAACCTTCTGCTCGTATTTCAGTCTCTGTCCAAACACCGTTGGCTCATAAACATCACAGACAGCAAAAAAGACAATATTTGGCTGAATGTAGTTCTACATAAAACCCCTTTATTGTGAACTCTTGCCTTGTTTACTTTGCTCAGATTGAAATGCACATAAAAATCAAAGTTCCCTATGACGAGGACAGAGTCTGTAACAGTTGAAATTAATGAGACTCGGTAGTAAAAAATGTAATCCAGGTTTTGACAAAAAACCTGCGGCATCATACAGCAGAGGATCTAAATGGAATAAGTTGTGGCATTAATGTGCAAATGGATGCTTCCCATAGTAGCATATAGAACGTCGTCTCTTAAATCATTAAAGTACATTATAAAAATACGGAAACGGGTAGCAGAGGAACAATAACAACACATTTTGAGGTTATTGTACGTTACTGTAGTAGATAAGCTGTGATTACACATGAATTTTCAATATAAATAAACAAATGCATAAGTTGTCCATTGCAATCAGCAGATTTGGAATGATTATTGATAATAATTTTTTATGGGACTTTGTTGATGAATATTTTCCCCTCAGATAGAATGCACCATCTCTTCTGTTGGATGGATTTACATAAATAGTCAGTTCACTCATACTTCTAATAGGAAATGAATTGAAATAAGGCTATTATCAAACATAATTAATCTAAATCAAACAAACAAATACACATATTTTAAAAATCTTGCTCAAACTGGTAGATGAAGGTTGGAAAACCCACCATTATGCAGATGCACAGATGCTTCTTTTCTCTTGTCTTTACTAGAATATGCATTATCAAGGTCATTTAGAAGTAATAGAAAGTATTCAAGCTGTTACTTTAACATTCTGATACCTAAATTAGGATTCTGACTACATTTTGGAAAGAAAGTCACTCAAACGTGATTCAGACTATACAGCCTGGGTGTCAAACTCATTCTAGTCCAGGATCCACATTCAGTCCAGTCTGATCTCCAGTGGGACCAGTAAAACCACAGCATAATAACCTATAAATAACCACAACTCCTAATGGTTCCTTTGTTTTAGTGCAAAAAGTTCATTCTGAAAACATTCACATTTAAGGAATTATCTTTTTACAAAACACAAACAACCTGAAATTTCTTAAGAAAAATTAATTCGATTTCAGCAACATTCAGCCTCAGTTTATCATTTCCACATTACAACTTCCAGATCACAGAGTGTCTACAAAGGAACACAACATTTAGTCATCTGGAACTGAACCATAGAGGATTTTACTTGATTATCAAAATGACAAAAGTCAGACAAAAAAAAGACAAAAAACAATAAAAACAACACAAAATACTACAAAAATGAGACACAAAGCAATCAAAAATGAGACAAACGACACGATACAAAAAAGAGACAAAAACTTTGGCAAGAAAATGGACAAATGACAAAAATTAGACAAAAATTTACACAGATGACACAAACCAGACCAAAAATGACAAAAGCAAGAAATGAAACGACAAAAATGGACAAAAAACACAAACGAGACAAAAAACACAAAACGACAAAAATGAGAAACGGAAAACGGCAGTCATGAAAAAACAAAAACAAGTCAAAATATTACAAAAGTGAGACACAAAATGACAAAAAAATTAGTCAGAAAAGACAAAAAGGAACAAAACGACAAAAAATAGACAAAAATACAAGTGAGACAAAAAGGAAACACAAAATGACAAAAACAAGAAACAAAACAACAAAAACGAGACAAAATATTAGAAAAATGAGACACAAAATGACAAAAGAACAATGAGCAATCTGTCCGATCAAAACAACTTGTCATGGTCTAGAAATTATTTTAAATTTATAGTTTTACTAATTTATAATCTGCAGTTAATGTCTTCTCTGGAAATTTTACACTTTGGACCCTCTGGAGGACCGGTTTTGGCCCACGGGCTGCATGTTGGACACCCCTGCTACACAGTATATTGTGTTTGAATTGCTGTTGTCCTGTTTAGCCATCATCCAAAATGTTCTGTTTTAAATCCGCCCAAAAAATACCAATTACACTCATGAAATAATCCCATGTCTTTAAGCAGTAAACAGTGCTGGAAATCATGCTGTGGGGAGACCCAGTAAGTCTGTCCAGTGGAGACAGATCGATGTTTGGACTCAGTGTAGGAGTCACAGTGTGCTAAACCTGCTCTATATTTCACTGTTTTCTGGCATCTCACAATCTCTGTGGGCAGTGATGTGGCCAGGAATTAATTTCAGTCCCAGGGAAGGTTGAGCTATTTTACAATGAGATAAAACAAAAAGAAGTAGCTCATAGAATAGCTCATGGACATAGAGGGAATGGCAGGAAATCCCAGGACACAGCAGTAAGTGAGCCCAAACAAACACCCACAGATCCATAGGTACAAACACACAGTGAAAAGAGGCAGCACTAATAAAAACCCTGCAAAGCTTCCACAACACAAGATCCTGGAGTTTTTTATTTATTCAGGAAGTATTTAACATTTCCATGGTGCCGGTTTCAGCCCTCAGTCAGTTTTCTAACCTCTCATCTTGTTTTCAGTCTAAGACAAAATGATCAGTAATCAAGCTGGATATTTATTTCCAGCAGAATCTCTAAAAGCTTCCAGGCAGCAGAACATTAGAACTTCTAGTGTTTCTCTTTATCGAGGGTGAAAACATTTTTTTCTTCTGTTTTCTACATTCAGAATCAAAACTTTAAACAAAGAAAAGACTCAGCTGGTGATGCTCTTATCCTCATCCTGATTGGCTGTCACACACGTTTAAAACCAGCTGGTCACTTAGTAGTTTGGTGGTTAAAGCTAGAGTACACAATGTATAAAGGAGAGGCTGTTTTTGTGCAAAAGACTTCACAAATATCCCTGTTTACAATGTGTATGGTCTTTTACTCACTATTTGAAGTTCTTTGAGCCGACATATGATGTTAATTTTTTAGCTGTGTTTGTTTACAGCCTGATGATATTCAATAAAAGACAAAGCAGAATTCCCAGATCTGGGTAAAGTCCAACTGAAATGAATTCAAGCCAACTTTATCTGCTGAGATTTGGTTGAAAGCTTCAGATAAAGGCAGTAAAGTCAGACCTGGAATGGATAAATTGCTTTTAGAGGATGTGGCGACAGCCAAATTATATTGCACTGAATGTATGGAAAACGTATGCCTGACCTCTCGGCCCCGTCAGCATTCCAGCCAGTAATCTGGCTCAGTTGTTCCACGCTCTTGGTGAGCCGGCGCTCCCCATATCTGGCCTCCTCCAGAGCATAGTTTTGGTGCCTAAACTGAACCAGTAAATGTGTGAAAACTGGAAGTAAACAATGACGGAAATCTAAACTTAAGTCTAACACTAATGGTTTATTGTATATCATGGGATCTGAACCCTGGTTCTCCTGGAGAAAGTCTGACCACTGGTTCATGACACTTACAGACTCTCCACACCTGCTGCTAACTCTAAATGCTAATGCTAGCTGCAAGACTACTACAATGTCCAAAGCAAACTTACCACTGACAAAGAAACTATACAAGCCAGCTCACCAAACTTGCTAGTGCTACATGCTAATGCTAAATGCTAATTGCTAAAATACTTAACTACTTCAGCCAAGCTCACCACAGACAGAGACTATACAAGCAGACTTCATCTAGGATGCAAGAACCAATTGATAACTGCTAATGGTATCTAAAAAGACAAAAAAAACCCAACAAAGCCACAGCCACTACCTTCCACCACAGCCTTACCTGAGATGGCCACATGGTCCCAGAGAGACTCTAACAGGCCACTCCCCCACCTTATCTACACTTCCTCTTCCTGGATCTCTGCCTATTGGGGGAGGGAAAAGAAGGCGGGGAAAGCAGAGTGACCGCCTCTATTTCACCCCCCAACTACTATTATTTCTCCTAATCCATCTCCACTGACTAGATCTAGCAGCCACATCTGCCCTGTGCCTCACCATCTTCCTCAGTCTGCCCCTGCACTCCCAGCTTTCTCAAAATAAATAAATAACCTAAAGCAGTTTTAAAATCAAATCTTAAGAAGTGAAAAAACTATGGTCCGAGTAGAACTGGGCTGAACCGAGTGACTGTTGCATATTGCTTAAATTGTTGTTGCTCTGATTTAACTTCAAAACCCTGTGTTACGGGTTGGGGGGATTGTGAACCCAAGGTGAGCGCACACAGAGCAGGCGGGAGGCAAGTCACGGTCAAACAGGTTTTATTCACAAAAAATAAACTATAATGCCACTCAGGCCAAACACTCACTATCCCTTCTCCAGAGGGCGGCAGGGAGGAAAACACCGGCTGCTCCTTGTCTCAGCTCGAGGCAGTCAGTACAGCAGTACAGTCCCATGTCCCCTGCCCTGTGAAGCCGGTCTATATAGCAGCAGGTGGAATCAGCTGCAGGTGTGAGGCTCTCACAGCTGCATCTAATCCAGTAATCAGCAGCTGCAGAGAGCCTCACAGACCGGCCACACACTGGCAGGCGAACGTACGGCCAGAAGGGGGCGGTGCTGGGCTAGGCCCGTGACACCCTGACTGGTAATTCAGTTACTGTCTGATTTGGTGAGCAGGTGGTTTTCATGAATGTTTGATTCATTTCAACTGAACTCAGTTTTATTGACATAGCAGCAATACACAGTGTAGATCGTCTCTGGGCACTTCACATAGGAAGGTCAAGAAGTAACTGTATTATATTATAGAGGGGAAATTCAACAAATTCAAACACTCTGGAGCTGCACTTTGACAACAGCGGGCGGAAAAAACCTCCCTTTAAAGAGAAAGAAACCTCCAGGCAAACCAGGCTCAGGGAAGGATGGCCGTCTGCCTCGACTGGTCGGGGAGAGACATGAAGACACGATACTGTAACAAGTCTATCAGTTTACAGGCTTCATGTGTGGATCAGACATCCTTGATCCGGCTTCACATTTTCTCCTGAGACTGAAAACAATGACTTTAACTGCAGAGCGACTGTGTTCCTCCATCAGATGTACAGTCGTCCTACACAACAAGACGAACAATTAAACAAGATATACTATTGTTGTCCGTTAAAATGGGAGACAGATGGTGTTTGGCAAAGTCGAAAGAATGACAATGGAACATAAAGCAAACAAGAAGAGAAATAAGAAACAACAGACAAAAACACATGTCAGATGACTGATTGTTTGAGGAGACAAAGCCAATAAATCTGAATAAACGAGAACCACAATCACCACAAAGCATGAGTTTTGAAAAGGCTCTCGGTTTACTTTGCTTATTCCTGAGGGAGGGATGCGGAGTTTGGTTGGTTGGTTTGGCAGCAGCTCAGATGCTACGCGGAAATAAACGTCTTTTTAAAAAACTTTTTCTTCTGTGAGAGTCTATCGGTGTATTCAGGGTCAAAGTGATGAGTGAGAAGACGTTGATATTTTAAAGCACGGATAATATCTCTGGGCTTTGGGAGGCGAATCGCTGCCAATCCCCTGATTTGCTTACAAGGATTTGTTTACTCTGGATGCCTCGTAGACTTACTTGCCTTGGGATGTGGTTGTTAAAGGGAATCTTTTACATGTATATTTTCACTTGACTACAGCCAGCAGACCTTCCCTACTGTGAGAAAGCATACATTGACCCTTCAGCTTGTCTCTAATGTCTTTTTGGACCAGATTATTTATTTCCTATCACCTCCTGCGTCCACTGAGAATTGCCTCGATAGCAACAAGCGGAGGAAAAGTTGGCCGTGGTTTGCATCTATCAACAGCCAGTCACATTTCTGCAGCGTTCATGTGAATTTCATGGACAATAGCCGTGCCTGTAGAGAGCAGAATAAATGGCAGGTTGATTACTCCCATTCAGTTTTCAACGTCTCTGCGTGACGGTTTGACCTCCAGCTCTCAAAAATAAAAGAGAACAACCGCATCTATCAGGAGGGTCAACGCTGAGCAACATTGCAGGCTTTTATCTTTCTTATTCACTGAGTGCTGACTGTTGTAATTAAGGCCTGCTGGGCAGCCCAATTAAAGCCAAAATAACTGCAATACAAGTGGAAGAAAAGTGTGATTTGTCTTCAGTAACTGCTATTGTTGAAGGTCAGCACTCAGAGGTAATGTTGGTGAGCAGCGGTTGGAGGGATGAAGGAAGGTTTTAACTGACTGGTTGTGGTGGATTTGGATTTTTGGTTTTGTTGTGTTTTTGTGATTTATTCCTGTGTGTTTTCCCTTTTTAGTGCTTCCTGTGTGTCTGTTTGTCCAGTCCCCTTATCTTGTTTCACCAATTGCACATCCTCGATTCCTTTCTTTGTCTCCTCTGGCCACATCTTACTCCCTCGAACCAGAAATCCGAGGAGTCGAGGCAACAGGTTTTTAACAAAATAAGACATCCTCGTCTCGCAGTGTCAGTTTAAAGTCAACTGAATATGACGTCCACATGGTTTTATTATAACCTACCAACTGTGTTTTATGATCAGATGAGTAGAATAGTGTATATGATAAGTAACAGTATATATTTTTTACCTATGATTCAAGTCATAACATGGCAGAATGTGACCAGAATGCACAGATGTCATACACGTTTATTTTGTGAAGTATAAAAGAGTAATATACATAGCACTATACAAATAAAGCCTGTGATACACAGGGGGTCCTCAACTTACACCAGAGTTCCGTTCCTACAGATTGATGTAAGTCAATTTTTGCCATAAGTTGGAACCCCGGAGAAAATGTAAACAAAGCCGTTACGTGCATCACAATATTGATCAGTTCTTCATGAAAGTCATGAATACCAACGACTTTCATGCATGTATGAATCATTTTACTAGAAGATAACAGAACATGTTGATCTGTTTTCACAACTTGATCTAATAATGCTGATGTTCGTCGGTGTTCTGAGTGTTCTGTTAAATCTAATTTCACTTCCATGGTGTGTTGCCCTTAAGGCAGAATTATCGATGTACTTTTATTTTGAAAAAGCCTTTATTTGGAAGTTGTCTGTTGACAGTTGTCACTTCCTGTCCGCTATACTGATGTTTAGCTTTACATACATACTTGCTTTTCTAGATGCACGACTCTCTACTTTGTAAACGCCACAGAGTCGTGAGTAATTAACTTCATTTTTGGACTCACTGGTTCAGTTAAAATGATTTATTTACATGTATTTATGTTGTTTTATTCTGTTTTTGTTGCCATTTTCACTCAAGAGTGGCAGTAAAGAAGTCAAGTTTGCTACGACTCATGATTCACTTCTGCAAACACGAGTTTAACTAGTTGGACAGCTGCAGCTTTAACGTTGCAGTGAAGACAGACATATGGAGACGCTTTCCTTTTCTTCCAAGCATCAGAAGAGTCTGACTTATGCTGGGAGCCATAACGAAGGACAAAAAGTTAGTGAATGTAGCACAGTCCAAGGTGGAGTACAACCAGAGAATGGAAACAAAGTCGTCTGATAGCGCCGTGTGACGACGTATTCATCCACTCCACTCGTCAACTAGTTCCACATAACGAGTTCTGACCTAACGACGAAACGCCATAGGTCGAGGACGTCATAAGTCGAGGACCTCCTGTATTAATATTGAATATCGTTAAACATACATTTGCTAGTCCTGCTGCTACCATGATTCGTATATTTCAGCTTTGAGTCAAGGATGTGGACAAGTCGTCATCGAGGACGCGGCCCTTATATCTCCTCCAGCAGCCTCCTCAATCCTCGATATGAATTTTAGGAACTGAGACGTCCTTTGTTATGATTTCTGAATATTGAGGAGTTAAGGAGGCTGAAATTAGCGGAATAAGATGAGCCTATTGTGTTGGTTTCATGTCTCTTTTTAATCACTTCCTGTTTTGTTTTGAAATGCCTTTCCCTGTGTGCTGCTTGTGTTTTTACTTCTGGTCTTTTTCTGTCTTTTCCCTTCTTTTTGATTGCCCTGATTATCCAATCAGTTCTGAGTGTTTAAATAGTCCCATCTGTCCTTTCTGTGGGTAAATTTTATCCCAGCTGACTGTGTGCAGGAGTCGGGCTACACCCCGGACAGGTCATTAGTCCATCACAGAGCTAACACAAAGACACACACATCCCAGTTCACACTCACAGCCTATTTAAAATCCACCAATTAGCCTCCCATGCATGCTGTGGGAGGAAGCCAGAGCGCCCACGCCAGGCCCAGGGAGAACATCAAACTCCACACAGAAACACCGTCAGGTTCAAACCTTCTGGCTGTTAGGAGACAACCGCTGCACCACCGTGTTTCCCATTTCATCGAAAACAAT
The DNA here is from genome assembly GCF_022539595.1 of Amphiprion ocellaris. NCBI lineage: Eukaryota > Metazoa > Chordata > Actinopteri > Pomacentridae > Amphiprion > Amphiprion ocellaris. The sequence goes on along the minus strand of NC_072777.1, from coordinate 35,077,779 downwards.
CTCCAGAAAATGTCCTCAGATCTCTGCCTGGGTGAGACAGAAGAGAATAAACAGACCAACATGGCGACACCTGAGCATGAATGTGAAGCTGATCTGTTCTCCTGGACATCACCCAGAGCAGCAGAGAAGAAGTCCAGAGTGAAGGCTGCTGTCAGTCAGTCCAGAACAGCGTACTGGATTAAAGCAAAGACCAGAAGGGTGACTTTCTCATTTTCAGGACTCAAAAGGAAAGGTCTTGGACCCTTGGAGCTCCCCTTCAAAGAAACTCAATTTTCACTTAAAAAGGCAGACTGATCCACCACCTCCTGTTCCATCGCCCTTCCCTCTCCTTCCCTTTCTCCTCCTGTGTCCACTGAGTTGTTCCCCCCCAGCCTGGACAAAGGACGATTACACAAATCTGTCACCCAGGAAATCCCGACACTTTATTTCCTCTCAGACAAAGAGCCAGTGATGGGTGATGAGTTTGTGGCTGCTGGGGGATTTGACAGACTCTGGGGGAATAATAAAGCAATTTCAGCCTGCCAGAAAAGTCAGAGGACGGAGAGGGAAGAAACACACACCAGGAAGATATAAATCACTCGTGTGATGGCTGCAGTTTTTTGGTGGAGAAATGAGACAGTTAAATTGTACAGAGAGATGAGTGTCTTGACCAGAGCGAGGCGACGCTGCAGAAAGTACACAGTGGCCAAATGAAGACGTATTGTAAAGGCTGAAATACAGGTTTAATACGGGTTTTATGTGAGGGGCAGGGGAAGCTTTAACAACCGCATTCTCCTGTCCAGATACTGAAACTATAAAGTGGCACGAAAATATACTGACGGAAAAAGCTCAATATATACAAACCTGACAGCATGAAGATATATAATATTTAAATAACTGCCTATTATGTATATATGCAAGGTTTAAATACATAAATGGAGACAATAAAATAACAAAAAGAGTTTTTGGATCTATTATATCAGATGTAAAAACCTGACAGTGTTGATGTCTGACAGATTCGACAAAATGTGATTAAAAAAAAAAATCTTATTTATGTGTTGCACATAAATAAAACAAGACCATTTTGTTTGTTTTCCTGAGCTGTGAAACTAAATGAAATTAAATCTGGAATTTTATTTCAAAATAACAAACTCAGATCATGATGATGTAGAAACTGTGACTGCAATGGTTTCAACAGCTTGTTTAAAATTTCACAAAACACCAAAGCAGGTCATTACACTATAAAACTATAATTCACCTACAATTAATTTTCATATTAAACATATTATTGTTTACATATTAATATATCTAGAAATAAGAGACAAAACATGTCCTGAATAGAAATGCATTATGATAAAATAAAAAAATAAATGAATGAATAGCAATAAAATTAGTTAAATAGTTGTGTGTAATGCATTTCTTTTATTTCCATGATATTCATAAATTTAGATTTTTTAAATTCATCAGAATTGTTTCATCTGTAATAAGAAAATATATGTATTTAGCCTGTCCTCAGCAAGCAATCAGAAAGTCAAACTGCAAAAAAAGTGTTCATGTTATTATTCCATACATACACTATAATATCAAATAATTCATAAAGTGAACTTTAAATTCTATTTTCCAACAAGCACTGTCTGTCAAAGGTGCGTCCTCACTCCATCAGATTTTTAAAAAACCTTGAATAAATGAAAAATATTTTGGTCAGATATGGCCCTGTTTTGTTTTGGATATTAGTGAGACACATGGTACAGTATGTTTGGCTTTGGTTTTATTTTTTATACCCAAAATGAAGCAACAAAATGTACTGCAGTAAGTACTGCATATATTCACTTGAAGACACCACGTGACTCCGAACCATTGTTTACTCTTCTACATGTGCTGCACACAGTGGTGAATATGTTGGAAACACTGGAATCTGAGCGCACTCTACAGGTGAACATAAAAACATCAGTTTTTTTTACTTTGAATAAAAATGCATGCAAGATATATCCCATGGACTTCGAAAGTCCCTCAATTATTTATTGACCTGGACAATATTTGAGGACAAAATATTTATATACATTATAATAATACATATTTGGGACAAATTTCATGTCATTCTGGACTAATTTTCTGTAATTATGGATCATTTTCAAGTCATTCTGGACGGGTCAATATATAATTGCAGGACTTTTTGTAACATAGTTGACATTTTAGTGATATCCAGTCATTTTTTATTAGTAAGTGATTGTTTCTGTAGTAAATAATTATGGAATTTGTAAAGACATGATCATAATGAACATAAAAACAGTCCCTCAATTCTATATTGACCCATATTCCAGTCAGATATATACTTCATATCAAACATTTAAAATGCAGGATTCAGGAAGTGAAGGCTGTAAAAATTTGATCCAAAAACACAAGAAGTACCTTTATTATTGCTATAAGTTACTGCTCGGTGTAGAATTTCTTCTGCATATAATTTGCACAGTGAAGGCAGCAGCTGCTGTGCAACGCTGAGCTGAATAAAACAAGTGAATCATTATGTGACTTTGCAGTTGGGACAGTGAAAGAAAATATTACCGAAATAACATTTCTGACTCTACATAACAAAACATGGGGTGATTATCATATATCACTGTAAACAAAACCAAACAACATATCTCATTACAGTGCAGCTGTCGCGGCAGCTCGGCTCTCTGCTGCAGGAAGCAGCAGGCAAATGGAAATTGCTTCAGTCAGAGCAGACACCAGACGCCTTCCTCACTTCATATTGCAAATCCACAGATATGGAGTTTTTCAGAGACACACCTCGCATCGATATTTCACAGTGACAGCAGCAACTACTATCACTCGCCCCTAAGCTTTTCATGGTGTTTTCCCCTGACATCCCATCCATCATTAACTGTCACGTTATAAAGTTCCAGCACCAGAAAAGACTGTTTTTCTCTTTCCGCCGTCCAATCGGCATTACAGGAAATTTCAATTTCAGCTCAATCTTCCCAAATTACCTGCTGCACTGCGGCCGCACAGCGACAGCCAGCAGGTTTGATTACAAAAAATTGTTTGCTCTTTATTATGGTAATGGGCGCCTTTCAAAAACAGCACCTTGGAACCTTTGCCCTCCAAGTGCATTAAATTCTTCTGAGATGCCGCTTTAATGGCACGGCAGACTGCATAATCGAACACAGGATGACATTTAAAACAGGAAAATTGCAAATTGGAGTACTGTGTGTGTCTACTGGATAAGTGGCCAAAGTGGTGTTTGGTGGTGAGCATCTGCTGAGGAACGATCAGAAGCTGCTTAAAGTAGCGAACACGAAAGGTGTGAAGACCCGAGTGAAATGCAAGGAATTGTTTTTCCTCTTCACTATTATTCTTTCAGCTTGGTGGTTAACACTGTCGCCTTGCAGCTAGAAGGTCCCTGGTTTGCGTCTTGGCTTTCCTGGGATCTTTCTGCATGGAGTCTCCATGTTCTCCCTGTACATCTGTGGGTTTTCTCTGGATTCTCCAGGTTCCTTCAGTCCAAATACATGCTGAGGTTAATTGATTATTCCAAATTGCAAATAGGTGTGAATGTGAGTGTGATTGTTTGTCTCTATGTGTAGCCCTGTGACAGACTGCTACCTGTCCATGTGTCCTGTGTCTTCACCCTCAGTCAGGTGTGGACTGGCCACCTGGCGTCTAGTAGGGGCTGGTCAACAGGTTCCCCCAAACCTGTAATCACTAAACTGTAACGGCATTTTAAATTTGACAGGTCGCTTCTCTTTACTGGCGCAGCTTTTCCAGTCTTTAAGGCACTGATTATCAGCTCAGGAACACGCAGACCAATCACGTACAAGTTCAGCCATCCCACGTGACACTACTCAGCCAATGAAGTCTCTGCATTGTAGGCGCTAAACATTACAGTTCTGAGTTCAGAAAACAGTTGAGAGGTGACAGTTATCTCATTGAATAGAAAGACAAATAACGCAACATCAACAGGAAACTAGCCCTGAACATGCTGACTATGTTAGGCTAAACATACAGCTGTAAGCCAGCTTCTCAACTATGAACATAAACTAAATCTGGTTCCAGATTCACCAATGAGCTCCAGATGCGCTTGAGAACGACCTTGACACCGTTCAGACCATGATTCAGAAAACTGGCAGCTCAGCAGGGATATAAGGGGAACGATAGAAGACAGGAAAAACATGTAAAAGTGTTCAATAGTTTACATTTGTTGAGATTTAGATATTGTTAAAGATGTATATAAATTGCTTCAGGTTGTTCAGTCATTATTTTTTGAAGTTCTGCATTTTGATTTAACCCTCATGTCGTCCTGCAGGTCAAAATTGACTCGTTTTAAAGTTTGAAAATGTGGAAAAAAAAAAATATTTTCACAGTGAAACTTCTGATGTCCACATTTTCAACATGTTTTGAAAGTCTTTGAACATTTTTTGGTGGAAAAAAACAAATGTTAAAAATGTTTCTTAAGAACATTCACAAAAAAATCTACCAAAATCCAGCAAATTTTTCTGGATTTTGGCTGATTTTTATGTGAATGTTCTTACAGAAAATATTAAAAGTTTTACTGATATATATGGAATCACTTTAGATATTTTTAGGATTTTTTTTTCGAAGATTTTTACTAATTTTTGGAAAATATTTTCATCCCAAATTTGGGCTCAATATACAGTCATATTGATAACACCACCTGGTGGATGGACAGGAAGTGCTCTATAACTAGCCTGTACATGCTCCACTCTGCCTCAGACTTTACATGTGTGATGTGAGTATCCAATCAACGCCGCTTGCAGCTTTAATTTTCTTTTGGCTTTTATTTGACCGTTCACAGCAGAGAGACAGGAGATGGACAGAGAACAGAGTCGAGCCTCTTCTGCTAATAATCTAAAGTGATGCAGCTTCATGGATTAAGATGATTTCAATGCAACGCAGGTTCGTACTTACAAATTGGAGGACACAAGAGGGACGGAGCTGGTTTGATTAAGAGTGTTGCAGCAACACACACACATAAACAAACCCAGCCTACTATCCCCTTCACACACATCCTCTCACTCTTAGGATTCCACTCTGCTGCACATCGCCACACAGTGCAGCACTCCGGTTCAACATCTCCCTGTGTGGGGAGCGAGGGAGGCAGCCAACCATCGGAAACTCATTATTACAGTACTAAGTGATGGATCATTTCCAAATGATCTCCACGTACACCTCAACAATTAAGCCACCAGCACGGCAATTACAGATCAGCAATATAGCGATGGGACACAGATATACGGCCAGGCTTTAACCTTTGGGCTGGCGGACAGATTATACTTATTAAGCCACAGCTTTATTGGACCAATAAAAATCGTCGTGCCGCCATATTGGCCCACATAACTGCCGAGTGGACGTTCTTCCTGAGAGGTCGGACGAATCTCTGCAAGAGGAGATCACTGTGTGCATCCTTTTTCTTTAATTATACATGTGTTTATTAGATTTTTTGTTTGCAAATTACAGCAAATCAAGCAGCAAAATGCAACAAAGCAAATTTTTCCTCCTATCCCCTCTTCCTCTCACCAAATAAGTAGAAGAAAAACATGTTAAAACTATAAAAATAAGACGGAAGTAAAAAAAAACAAAAAAAAAAACAAGACATTGGGTATGGGTGTCAAGGAGTGTCAAACATGAGGCTCGCGGGCCAAAAGTGGTCCTCCAGAGGGTCCAATCAGGCCCTCAAAGTGTGAAAATTCCAGAGAAAACATTAACTGCAGATTGTAAATTAGTAAAACTATAAATTTGAAATCATTTCTAGACCATGACAAGTTGTTTGGATCAGAAAGTAAAACACTAGATTGTTCATTGTTCTGTTGTCATTTTGTGTCTCATTTTTGTAATATTTTGTTTTGCTTTTGTTGTTTTTTTTTGTCTGGCTTTTGTCGTTTGTCTCATGTTTTTGTCGTTTTGGTTCTTGTTTTTGTCGTGTTGTAACTTTTTTGCCTAATTTTTTGTCTCTTTTTTGTTTTGTTTCATGTTATTTGTCTCATTTTTGTCATTTTGTGTCTCATTTTTGCAGTTTTTTTGTCTTGTTTTTTTGTTTTTTGTCTCTTTTTTGTCTGACTTTTGTCGTTTGTCACGTTTTTGTTGTTTTGTTTCTCGTCTGTCGTTTTGTGTTTCCTTTTTGTCTCACTTGTGTTGTTTGTCTTGTTTTAGTCATTTTGTGTCTAATTTTTGCAATATTTTGCCTTTTCTTTTTGTTTTTTGTCTTTTTTTGTCTGACTTTTGTCATTTGTCTCATGCTTTTGTCGTTTTGTTTCTCGTTTTGGTCGTTTTGTGCTTCCTTTTTGTCTCGCTTGTGTTATTTGTCTCGTTTTTGTCATTTTTGTTTGGCGTTATTCGTTGTTTTGTCCATTGTTTTTGTCGTTTTGTGTTTTGTCTCACTTGTGTTGTTAGTCTATTTCTTCTTTTTTGTCTAATTTTTTGTCTTTTTTGTTTTGTTTCATGTCGTCTCTCATTTTTTGTCATTTTGTTTCCCACTTATGTTGTTTGTGTGTCATTTTTGTAATATTTTGTCTTTTTTTTTCTTTTTTAAAGTAAAATCCTCTCTGGTTCAGTTCCAGATGACTAAATGTTGTGTTCCTTTGTCGACACTCTGTGATCTGGAAGTTGTAATGTGGAAATGATAAACTGAGGCTGAATGTTGTTGAAACTGTGTTTATTTTTTCTTAAGAAATTTCTCATTGTTCATGATGTTTTGTAACAAGATGGACATGGACATTCTACTTCCTCAGAACTTCCTCCTGCTGAAGCACATTACCAACATTGGCATCAAGTCTAAAAAAAAAAACATATAAACGGTCTCCAGATGTCATCAAAAACATGTTGTTTCCATCTAATGATGTAGGTTATCTTGTCTATTGTTATGTTTGATGCCATCTCTTTCATCCACCTTCCAGCTCTTGGTCCATCAACATTTTTCCAATTAAGGGAAATTATCTGTTTAGCTTGTAATATACACATATCTACAAGTCTAGATTCCTTTCTCTATAAGTGTGGGATAATTGGATATACACCCAGAAGGAAAAACTTAGGGTCCATTGGCAACTTCTTAGCTAATATTTGCTTCTTCTTAGCTTTATTGACCAATATTGTGCAGCCATATCAGCCCACATAACTGCAGAGTGGACGTCCAGAGATCAGACAAATCTCTGCAAGAGGAGATCAGTGTGTACATCCTTTTTATTCAGGCGACGTCTTTGTTTTTGTGCACTTTATCATCTCCGGTAAACAAATTCTTTACTCTCATTTTTCACACTGATGTACAGCCACTATTTGTTGAGTTTTCATGGATTTTTGCACAGAGAATGAATCACAGTGATTTGTTAAACCCCCTGACATCTTCAGTGCCACCATCACATTGGCATTTCTGGTTTATGGTGTAATATTTTGAAATCCATTGTACGGATTGCAAGTAAATTTGGCAAATATATTTCTTATGACCGCGGTGATTCTTTTACTTTTCTTCTCAGTGAAATGTTTCCGTCATCCAGTGAAATTTCGCATTATCAATTTGATGGATTGGGAGACAGTGGAGACATTTGCTTGACTTTATGATTTCCAGACTTCTCTTCTGAAGCCACCTGTTAGCTGACATTTGTGGTTTTGAGTGAAATGTCTCAAACAGATTGTCATTAAATTTCTTATTGAGTGAATCACACTTTGGCCATTGCTTCGCTTTTTATCGTGTATCATCACGACTTTAGTTCTCAAACACTTTCCTTGGCCTCAACTATTCTTACATTGCAAACACATTAAACCATGATGATCAACATGTTAAACATCACTAAACTAAACGTCATCTGTTTAGTACCAGGACGTCTCCAGTTCTGGAAGTAAAATCACGTTCATTTTTACTCACAGTTGAAGCATTTCTGTGGTGCAGATCAGCATCAGAGTCTTCTTTCTGAATCGTCTGTACAAAAGAGAAACAACAGTGTTAGAAAGTGTGTTGCTCATTGATTAAAAGTTACAGATACAAGAGTTTGTACATAAAAAGTTAGAAGTCGAAGTTAACTACATTTCCCAAGGTGCATCTGGCAAAAAATAATAAAGTCTAATCAGTACAGTCTAGTCACAACACTAACGAACTAGATTTTGGCCAGAAATTTTAATCAGTGTTTGGATTCTGGGGCAATTTTGGATGAACTTTGTTAATTTTGTTCACAAATTCAACAACTAAACATGCGATATGACTCAGCAGTGGCAGCCAAGGCTTCTAGGTGTTGTAGTCTGTGATCCTCAGTGGTGAGAATCTTGTTTGTCTTCCTAAAGTAACACTAAGGATATAAGTGAAATGGAAATACAGAATGAAGAAACAATTTTAGTACCAGCAGCCTTTCACACTTTTCTACTGCAGGAAAATTCTATTTCTAATGCAAAGACGGAAACAAAGAAAAATTGTCAGACAATATGAACACATTTAAAGCTGTGAATTATGAATATTCTGTCCAATATCAGTTTTTCCACATATATATATATATATATATATATATATATATCTCGCATCGTATTCGATCGTATCGTACCGTATTCTATCACATTGTATCGTATCGTATTGCATTGTATTCTATCGTATCGTATTGTATTGTATGGTATTGTATCGGATTTTACCGTACTGTATTCTATTATATTGTATCGTACTCTTATTGTACAGTATTCTATTGTCTTGCATCGTATCATTTCGTATTGTATCGTATTCTATCGTATTGTATTTTATCATATTGTATTATGTTCTATCGTATGGTATTCTATGGTATTATGTTCTATCGTATGGTATTCTATGGTATTATGTTCCATCGTATGGTATTCTATGGTATTATGTTCTATCGTATGGTATTCTATGGTATTATGTTCTATCGTATGGTATTCTATGGTATTATGTTCTATCGTATCGTATCACGTTGCATTCTATCGTATCATATTGTATTGTATCATATCCAACGGTGCACCAATAAGTGTCGGTTGTTGTTATCATCTGCTTCCATTGAAAATGACCTGTAGCCAGTTGTTTTTTTCACCAGTTGTCTGCACCAACTAAACAAATCTTACATACATCGTACGATACATCATTCGGATCTGAACAACTGGTTTAGTTGGACTGAAACAGAATCTCCATCCTGTTTACTTTCTTTCTTCCCTGAGAATTTTCGGGTCTCCATCTTACATGTCCACAGAAACCGACACAAGCTGCCAAATTTTAACTTGCAGTAAATCTACTGTGACACCGGCTCATAAGCTAACTCCCATAAAGCTATCATGTGAAACTGGAGGTGACAAGGCGATGGGAGAGAAATCAGTCTAAATTGGTCGGATGAGCAATGAATCCATGCACACGGTGGCAGAAAAAAATAAACACAAGAACGGTGAGTGAGTAGCACACTGATAAAAAATGAACAGAAACAGGCTGAAAGAGAAAAGATGGAAATAAACTGTCAAGCTTTTCCCCCAGTAATGAGGACAAATTAATTCAAAGCCACGTGCCGCCACTGAGGTCCTTAATTAACTGCCTCTGGTTGAGGCAAAGCTATGAGTTTGACAGCAGCTTCTTTCTTCTTCACGGCCCTCCTCCTACTTCCTCTTCTTACTGATCTTTCATTAAAAACACCCACACATGCTCTGTTCCCTGAAACATCTACAAATACATAAAGAATGTAATATTAGAAATATCTGGGGAACAGGTGGGAACGTCAGGAAAAAAAAGCTCTACTTCTAGTTCTTGGTGGTATCATTGTGAAGAATGTTTTACTTCGATAAGACTTTGCTTACAGCCAGAAGGAGTGATAATTAAAACGTTGAAAGACAGGTACATAAAGATATAGTCACACATCATTTCTGCATTTGCTTGTAAAACTGCACTTTCTGTGAGATTATTCCACCCAATCTTCCCCACATTGTCATTAAAGTTTAACTGTTCGTTTTGCAGAAACTCTGGAATATGAATGACACCCGAGGCGGTGGAACCGGCGGAGCGGAGCGCAGAATGAAATGATCCTTTTCTTGTTCAACAAAGATGGCAAACTCAAATGTAATTTAGGTTAAAATAACCGACGCAGTGATGCTCGCTTACTTTAAACAAGCACTTGTTTGCGTGATTCATCTAAGAAAGACTAAAATGCTGCTTATTCAACCCCCATTCCTCAGCAGATGACAAGGTGACAGACAGAAACTCATGCTGCTTGTTTGATGTGATAATCGCTCATGATAAGTTTTTGGATGAAGTAAACGCAACAGCAGGAAAACACTTAGAGTTCCATTTAGAAGTGGAGATATGGCTATTGATTACAAGAAAGACAGTGGGAAACTGCACTATTAACTATAACTTACTATTAACATAACCAGCAGGTGTGAGGAAGAAGTATTCACATCCTTTACTTTAGTAAAAGTACCAGTACACCAATGCAGAAATACTCCATTACAGGTTCCTCTACGCTTGTCTGCTCAGATGCTTGTCTCTTTCTGGAGTTTATCCCTGTAAAGCCTGTCCCATCAAAAAATAGACAGAAAATTGTAATTTTTAGGATATGAGATGTTTATTAACCCTTTAAACAAAATCCAAAAGAAAATGTTTGCCATATCATTTCGTTTATGATCTAATTTTTGGATCAAATTTGATCCATTGGGTGGTTTTGGCAACTTTTTGCTCGCAACAATCTAAAGCAAAACTCCACCTGCTCCAGTCTACTAATTAGCATTGAGTGAGCTGACACACTTCATAATAATATAATAAATAAAATTAAAGGAAAGAACAAAACAACAAACTCTATCTCCCAGTAGGTTCTCACACTGAACATCTGGACTAATCCCACTAAACCTGCTCCATCTCCTCCTCTTCCTCATCTTCTACGTTTTACTTGGAAGAGACAATAAATGTATCTATTCTATTCTAACTGCTCCATGTCACTCGTGTTTCCATCCAGTATCTCGTTAGTCTTTCTGACAAAAATTGGTCAGTATAGTATAGTGATTATGATTTCAGAGGAATTGTTATTGTAAAAATACTCAAAATGCATTTGAAGATGGAATTTCATTCATTGAGTTAATTAAGTCATTAAAATAGTGTGTGTTTGTGTTTTCATAGCTATAATGTAGATTAAATTACACAAATGGTACATGACGATTCAGGAAAAAAGCTTGTTATAAACCTGGAGGATCACATCTGATACAGACATTTTAACGTGAGTTCATTGAAATATAAACAATGAATTACTTCATAAATATGTGTTATTTCAATGCAGAAAATGCTTATTTTTAAAATGAGTAACAATTTAGATGTTATTTGTACTTAAAAATTACCAATGACTTTCCTGGAAAACATGTGTGAATGATTTCATGACAACAGCCACTTTGAAAAGGGTCAAAATACGACTTCAGCTGCCTGTAGTGGAACGATGATCCACCAGAGGGCAGAATGCATGGATCAGGTTTTATACAGGTGCTTTTATATGGGTGGTTTAATGCACGTTGAAAGCACATTTGGTCCTATAAATCGACAGAGACTAGCTGGAGAGCCTCATCGTTTGTGTTCGTCTAATTAGAGACACTTTTTTGGGGATACTTTAAAAATAACAGCAATATACAGTCAGGGAAAAATGATCAGACCACCCTTGTTTTCTTCAATTTCTTGCTCATTTTAATGCCTGTGTAGGAGCCAGGATAATTCTTTTTCTTTTACTAATTTCTGTTTTTCTTGAGTTATCCCCGTCTAGTGGCTGAAAGATGGGATAAAAGCCAGGAAAGTGTGGCTACCAAGGAGAGACAGTCTTTTGACCACATCACACCACATTCTGCCTCTCCATCTGGGGCAAAACAGAGTCTCCTAACTGCCTGCAATGCCCAGGCAGGGGCACATTGGAGCACATCCTGAGCTGCTGGATGCATAGTCGATACACCTGGCGCCACAACCAGGTTCTGAAACCCATCGCAGAAGCCATCATTGTGGGCAGCAGCAGCAGCAGCAGCAGCAGCAGCAGCAGCAGCAGCAGCAGCAGCAGCAGCAGCAGCAGCAGCAGCAGCAGCAGCAGCAGCAGCAGCAGCAGCAGCAGACGGTCCCGTTCCACCACCCAGGCGATCGCCTTCATGAAGCTGGAGAACCGCAGGAGCCAGGAACCCAGCAGGACTCCTGGCAGCTGTCTGTCAACCTGGAGAAACAGCCTGAGTTCTCACAGCACATTGTGTCAACACATCCTCCTGGTTTCAGAGGAGATGAAGAGCATCATCCTGATGGAGCTGACGGTGCCGTGGGAGGACTGTCTGGAGAGAAAGAGGACCAGATATGAAGAGCTGGTCATCGACTGCTGCAAGCATGGCTGGAGGTCAGCTGCAGAGGGTTTGGAGGGCAATCACTCTACAAAACCTTGAGTGCACTGGGACTGGAGAGGAGAAGAGCCATCAGGAACATCACGGAGGAAGCAGAGAAAGCCTCGAGATGGCTCTGGATTAGGAGAGGAGATCCATGGGGGGCAGCAAATGCCACCGGAACACAAGCCGGGTGTAATCGACCACAGCTGGGTGATCTATGTTGAAACACCCGAAGATCCCAGGTTACATCACTGATGATCAGAAGCATCCAAGAGATGTATTCTATCAAGAAGTCCAAAAGTTTGGAAACCACTATGTAAGAAACCCAAGATGCCAGATAAATGAAGTAAATTAACCCTCGTGTCGTCCTGTGGGTCAAAATTTAGCCGGTTTAAAGTTTGAAAATGTGGAAAAAAATCTATTTTCACAGTGAAACTTCTGATGTCCACATTTTCAACATTTTGAGGAAATCTTTGAATATTTTTTGGTGGAAAAAAAGAAATGTTAAAAATATTTCAGAAGAACATTCACAAAAAATCAACCAAAATCAAGCAAATTTCGCTGGATTTTGGTTGATTTTTATGTAAATGTTCTTAAAGAAAATAGTAGAAGTTTTACTGATATATATGGAATCACTTTAGATATTTTTAGGATTTTTTGGAAGATTTTTACTCATTTTTGGAAAATATTTACAAGAATTTTCTTGCCAAATTTGGCAGGATTTTTTTAAAAAAATAAACATTTAAGGGAAACTTTTAAGGAATTATTGGAATTTTCTTCCTGAAGGTTTTGCAAATTTTCAGAAATTTGGGGAATTTTTTTGCTGAATTTTTAGATTTTTTTCAGACAAGAAAACAATATTTTTTGGTGCCTATAAATGAGGACAACAGGAGGGTTAAAACAACAAATCAAAACTTAAAAATTCTTGCCTGAAACTAGAACCTCCTTCTGTGTATCTGAACTATTATAACTATTACAAAGAAACATTACACAGGAACATCCAGGGTTCTGTAAAGCATCTTGAGACAATCTGAATTGTTATTGCGTCGCTGCAATTTTTAAAGTTTTTAAATTTGAAATTATAGAACTTTGTGTCAGTTTTATTGTCTGATGTTCTGTTTGTTCTCGTCCTGTTCTTTGTTGATGCTGCTCTTTGTGCCTTTTAATAAAATGTTTGAGTTTGAATTATTGAAGCTATATAAATAAAATTGAATTGAAATGAGGAAAGTGCAGTAATTCCCTTTGAAACATTGGAAATGGCGGTATTAAGCATGGAAATACTCCAATAAAAGTACTTTATATCGCTGAACATCGCCAGACTTAAACTGCTTTAATAAAGGATAACAGTGGAACAAAGGAGAACCAGACATCTTGTTTTTTATTCCATATTTTCCTTGTCAAAATGTGGCACTTACATTTCCCACCATGCACCTCAGCGGCTGACAGCTGGGTTTGGATATCTGGGTGTGTTCCGCCGTAGCCTGGAGCGTCTAACAGGTCTGGTGAGCTCGGCTCTTTCTGACTCGGTTCTTTTCAAACGGCTGCCGCTGACTCGGGGGACTTCACTCCAGCAGATGATCAGACTTTCTGAAACTTGTTCTGGAGCAACAGAGGACTTCTACACAACTTTCCTCACATAGACAGAAGCACCGTCTCTCTCTGCACCAACTGTCAAATAAAGGCAAAAAAGAATCTTAAAAAAAAGTTGCTGGGAATTTGTAACCTCTGACTACACACACATAGTGTATGTAAAACCACATCTATAGTTACACACCCATGGATACTGTGGACTGAACAGTAACAGCAGCAGCAGCAAGGACATATGCAGAGGGAAGCTTAGAATTATATTAATGAGATCAAATCCAGATATCTGCCTACATTAATTTAGTCTGGTGAACCATATAATATTGTGATATGTAAATCAGTGGAATAAATGGGTCTTAACCTAAATATTTACAATTACTTATCAGTACATTTACATACTAAATAATGTTTTAGGTTCCTAACCTTAAAGTAAATGCACACAATTAACAAGAGTATATAATATCTTATAATGTAATACCTTAACCCTCCTGTTGTCCTCATTTACAGGCACCAAAAAATATTGTTTCCTTGTCTGAATAAAATCCAAAAATTCTGCAAAAAAGTTCCCCAAATTTATGAAAATTTGCAAAACCTTCAGGAAGAAAATTCCAATAATTCCTTAAAAGTTTCCCTTAAATGTTTTATTTATTTATTAAAAATCCCCCAAATTTGGCAAGGAAATTCCTGTAAATATTTTCAAAAAAATTAGTAAAAATCTTCCAAAAAAATCCTAAAAATATCTAAAGTGATTCCATATACATCAGTAAAACTTCTAATATTTTAAGAACATTCACAAAAAAAAATCAACCAAAATCCACCAAAATTTGCTGGATTTTGGTTAATTTTTTTGAATGTTCTTAAGAAAGATTTTTAACATTTATTTTTTTCCCCACCAAAAAATGTTTAGAGATTTCCCCAAAATGTTGAAAATGTCAACATCAGAAGTTTCACTGTGAAATTCCACAAAATATATATATATATATATATATATATATATATATATATATTTTTTTTTTTTTTTTAAAGCAATTAAACAATAAATAAAATAAGAGGATCTTAACATTAGTGTTTACTTACGTAAGTAATGTTGAGTAAATGTACATAATTATTATTGTACAGTCTTAAATTAAAAACTTAAGAAAATGTACATGATAAATAAAATTGTAGGGTCCTAAACTTCCTATTTCTATAATTTAGGTAAACTTACACAGCAAATAAAATTGTAGGATCACACAGTAATATTTTACTTATGATAATTTTGTTACAGTGAGTGCTAAGGCTCAAGTGCAGGGAAGAGATTACAGACACTGGTACCGTTTTAGAATGCTTTTATTCACAATATATATAATACAAGATATATAACAGAACAAAAATCCCAATAAACGGAACCGGAAGTAACTAACCAGGACCTTTGAAACGGAGATAACCCCTCTAATGGGCCGATGGAATAATTACAAGAACTAAAGTATCAAGTTGGATCAAATTTGATCCATTGGGTGGTTTTGGCAACTTTTTGCTCACAACAATCTAAAGCAAAACTCCACCTGCTCCAGTCTACTAATTAGCATTGAGTGAGCTGACACACTTCATAATAATATAATAAATAAAATTAAAAGAAAGAACAAAACAACAAACTCTATCTCCCAGTAGGTTCTCACACTGAACATCTGTGACATAAAGACAATAACTGTGCTGTGATTTCATCTATATTTACATGCACAAACATCTGTTATATATATTATTCCTGGTGTGTTTTTATTCTTTATTCTTACTATTTTGGTTTGGAACAGGTGCACAAAGCATTCACTGTGCATTATACTATGTATAATTGTGTTTGTGACAAATAAAGGTCTTGAATTTTGAATCTTGAATGCAAAATGATCACTCAGAGGCAACATTATAGGCAACAGAATGTCCTCCTTATTTCTATTTTTATTTTTGTGGCAAAGCAACCTTCTTCTATGAACAGTAGCTGTGATTTGTCCAGTAGATTTGTCATAAGGTACGTTTTGAAATAAAGTTGCTAAACGGGTCTGAAGGGACACTTACTATAGTAACTAAATGTTTAAATTCAATAAATGCTTTCATGGTCACCAGAGGATGAATCCTGGGCTGAAGTTTCTAAATGGTACGTTATGTTTTCTTGTTTAGAACAAGCACGATGGAGAATGGAAAACCCAAAAGCAATAAAGCTGTTGTATCTCATTAGTTGTGTTTCATTTTCTCTTTTATGTAAAATATGAGTGAAATTTGTTTCACAAAAGAGCAACAATTTGTAGATAGTATTGATTCCAATACTGTTGCCTTGTTCATGCACATACCAAAGAGACTTTTTCACTCCGTTTATGATCAGATGTTTTGTGGCTGTACTTTACTTCTGTTTTTTCCTAGCTTGTATACATTAGCAGATCAAAGTCTAGTTGTTCACAGACTTTGAAGAACAAGAAACAGAAAAACATGTTTTTTGCATTTTGTACATCAAAACAAAATCAATGGAGAGCCTCATGAACTATTAATTTCATGTTGATAGGCATTTATATTGATTAAGCTCCTGAGAAACACAAGTTGCTCCAACCTAAATAAACCCAAATTACCTGAATTGATCAATGAAATATTGATGCCTCAAAATAACATATCATCTTAGATTTTATTTTCAGTTTTTGCAGTTGCAGTCTTACTTTGGACTCCAATAGCCAGCGTCTAGTTATGTCTGTAAAATATGTGCTGTGCAGTTCTATGGCAACTTCAGCAACATTAAACCAGTACCAGAAACATGAAAAATAAGTCAGACCAGGAGGGAAGTTGGTAGCCTACTTATCAGTGAAATTGGCTTCAGACACATCATCGATTTCTTCCACAGAAACAATCACAGTATCCTTTTCAACCAGCCATTACCAGTGACATCGACATTAATACACTGTATAATTAGGAAACATTCAGTCGTAAAGACCCAAAACCTCTCCATGCAAATGTCCAGGTTTTTGTTAGCAGACGATTTCCGTTAGTTAAATGATCCTCCTATATATATTCCTCCGTAATCATGTTCTTGTAGAGCAACGGTCACATCCATTACACAATATCTGGGGCGGTAATCACAAGCCATTTAGTTTGACTATTAACCAGTCCCATTGACCTGTCCTTCCTATCATGGAGTACCGCCCTGCATTAGCCTCTCGGCATCTGTAAACATTAACCTTTGCTGGTATTATTACACATGCTAATCCAGTTAGCCGGCTCGCATCGACGTCCACCCTCCCATTTGGCTTCCTGATTCACTTACTCTCTCCGGCTCGCTCCACACTTCAGCATGCAGGCCGTCAGTTCGGAGCTCAGAAAGTCATCATTTGATAGCCTCCGGGCTGAGCTTATCTCTTCCAGGGTCATCAGACAATATTTCTCTCAGTTATCTTCACTCCCTCCATCAATCCGTCCATCTGGGCGGCTCACTCACAAACTCATCTCTCAGACTCTGGATGATACATTGAAAAGAGGTAATCTCGGAGGGAAAAAAACACGCTTCTGCTTCTTTTGGGGCAAAACAATGTTACTTTATGATGTGTTGTGCAGCAAGTTCTTTCTTCTGTGTGTCGTTTGAGAGCTTGGTTTAAAAGTCAGCGAACATCTGACCTCTTCAGACGTCCTTGAGCAAGTCATAGATGCAGAAACAAGCAGGAAAGTGTAGGGAAAGGTTGTGTTCTTGACCCCGGGCTTTCATTGTTGCAGTATTGAGGGACATTTAAAAGGAAATCATTCTTAAAGATACAGCTGAAAGGAGCTTAAGCATTTCACCAAATAAAATGACTTTGTGTTTTGTTGTGTTGTCAAGAAAAGGCTCTCGATTTACTCATTCGCCTGTATTCTAACTGTCACCAATGGTCAGGAGCTATGAGTAGAGAGAGAATGAGATCGTAGATACAAGAAACCGAGGTGGATTGCATTTGTTGGATAGAACAAATGCTTGGATAGAACTGAGTAGAGTCAGTTGAGATGGCTTGGGGTAGAACCAGACCTTGATGGAGGGATTATATATATATATATATCTCATCTGACCCGGGAACGTTTGGGATTGTAGCTGGAAAATGTCGCTGTAGAGCGGGAGGTCTGGAAAGCGCTGCCTTGCCTGCTGTCAACACAATCCACCCATGGATAAGTGGATGAAAATACTTTATACTTAGTTTCACTAAAATTACAACATATTTTTTATCATCCACCAAACAAAAATAACTTCCATGGGCCTCTGCCATTTCTGAAAATGTCAGCAACACACTGCAGCTTGAGAACTCAAAGCATTTGGAAAACTTCAACAGGAACATTCATATGGACTCTTCTGTTAAACAAAGCAGCAGAGCTCTACTAGCATTGCTGATCTTCTGACTTCTCATTACCACAACCACATTCCCATTTTAGTGTATGTTATTGAAATATGTGAGCAAGATACCCATAGTCACCTGAGGATGACTCTTATTCTAAGTATCTCCTGAACTTTTATCTAATGCCAGGTTTTGGGAGAAATGTCCTGGTTAGTCTTGAATTGGATTAAAATTTTGACTTCAGGCTACCTCAGGTTGGAATTATAATGACTTTGATGTTCTAAAAACATTTCAATTATCATAATTTGTCCACTACAAATGTCAATTAAAAAGTTAGGATACATTATCTATAAATATCACAAAAAGTAACTAATTTAAGCTTGGCTACCAACCTGTCAAAGTTCTTTCTTTTTATGTTGAAATGCTCAAAATAAACTTTCAAAAACAAAAACAACAAAAAAAGTAGTCTGTAGTGCAGAGATAAAGTAGTCCCAGTTCTAATGCAACACCACTAAGCTTTCTGGAATTATGTGAACACTTCAAACCCCATTTACGATGAGCGCTGAATCTCTTAAACTCTTAAAACTAATGTTCCTTCAAGTTTGAGGAAGAACTCACTGGGAGCCAGATCTGGAGAGTAGGACAGGTGGGCAGCTATGATTCTGTAGTGGTGGCCAAAAAAAACATGCATGGAACACATTGGATCATCCGTATGCCATCGGGCCACAGTTCAGGTTATTTGCACCATATGCTCTCCTTCAGATGCCTCTAGATGTGATGGCAGCACTCAGCCTGGACAGTTGGTGCACAACCAAGTGAATGTTGAAGGAAATAACAAGCATGCTCCTGGTGCGGTTTTGATCTAAAGCAACTTGTCCAGCTTTAGAAACGGTGGCTTTTTCCACTCTGAAAACTGCTGTTTCTTCTCTTATGGTAGCTCCTGTCAGCAGTGATGATCCTCAACATGAAGGGTGGATCATCATGGCTTCCAACTAACACAGAATTTAATGTTTTCTTCTCTGCTCTATTTGGGCATCCATGGAGAAATCACAAACATGCACCTACAAGTGATCACAAAAATATACGTAACACAAGCCCTGATATTTGCTTGATGTGCTCCACAAACAGTCTCAGAACTTTTTGATCACCCTTATATTTTGGTTTATACCTGGGGAAACCTGGAAAACTAGCAACAAATCAGTCCTGGCTGTAAGTTTACGTTTGGTGCTAAATAGCAAATGTTAGAGTACAAACACACATGAAGTGCAAAACTCTGCTTCCATCACACATTCAGTGGAAATTTCCCTCACAAAGACAGCATACAGGATGCCAATGAAACTCTCCTCCACACACACAATATTTGCAAAAAGGGCTGCTGTTATCGTCATACATTAGATAAGGATCTGTAAATTGGAGTCTACAAAGCAGTGCCGTGGTTGTAAAAGTGCTTAACATGATTCGGGAAAAGAAAATGGCTCCCTCAGTTAGTCACTTAGTTAAGCCTGAGCCTATTTACCGTGCACCGTTCCGCTGCTGTTGAAGTTGAACCATCTCTCTCCTCGACTGACTGGATTCAGTCCTCTCACTCTCTCTCAGATAAACATCAATGGTCTCCCACAGAGCTCTAATCAATAGCTCAGCTTCCACTGCAGAGCAGAGAGGGCTGCAGGGAGCCTTCTCATTATCCTTGTTTGTGACAGTTCTTTCTCTGTGATGGGCGGACATCTTGATTGACCAAAACTATTAACGTAATTTTCAGCTCAATCAGGGTGTTAAATCAACAGAGGAGCCGCTTTTGTTTTGAAGAGCTGCTTCTCAGAAAGGAACTGATATGATTTGGTAAAAGGACAAACTGGAATAGAGAAAGTATTCTACAAACAGCACTATATATGAGTTGTTGCTTATTTCACAACATTTCATACACCAACTAGCTCTGCAACCCAGTCCTTCAGTAATTATACTCGTATACAGCTAAACTACGTTGTCATTTACGTTTTGAAAGAAAGAAATTGTCCCCTCAAAGGCAGGACTTTGACATAGTAGGAAAGACTTTCAGTTTGCTGGAAGCCACAAAGTCAAATAAACAGAATCCCATGTAGGAACATTATTCTTAACCCTAAGTTGTGTGTTTTTTTTAACGTATTTACTTTCAGTTTTGACTGTTTGACTAGGTTTGGGCACGAAAAGTGTGTGGTTATGTTTAGGAAAATATCATGGTTTTGGCTTTTTCCAACATGTTTAAAGCTTCTTTGTTTCTCTCTGGGTTATCTTGAATTTCCCTCCGGATTGATAAAGTAAGTAAGTCAGTAAGTCAGTGAGTGAGTGAGTGAGTATGTATGTATGTATGTATGTATCTATCTATCTATCTATCTGGGTAATGGTTCTATCTAACATCTGGTTGGTAGAAAGAATGCAGCTTTAATGCACTTCCATGATGACTTCACTTTTCAGGCCTGAGTTCTACATCCATTATTTATTTTGATACACAGTTTATAGCTCCATTAGCATGACCGTAGCTATAATGCTAGCTTCAAATAAGGTTGACTCTAGATGCATTATTTCGTCTGGTCTCTATACGAGGGCAATGTCTTCGTTTACAGTGCAGGAATTCCTAAGTCTTTAGAGGGAAAAGACAAAAGGTAATTATTTTTTCCTTCAGGTGAAGCAGGCTGTATGTTAAAAAAAAAAAAAAGGGAGCAAATATAAGCATTCGATACACAACAAACTGTGCAGAAGCACAGCAGAAATCATACTGAAAATGGCACCAAAGTGACATCTACATGCTGAAGATGATGTTTAGCTCCTATAATCTGCACCGTGTTCGTGCTAGTTTGGTATATTAGCATTTCAGTATTTGCCTATGAACACTAAACACAAAGTACAGCTCAGACTGATGGAAATATCACCAGTTCTGCAGATATTCAGTCATAAACAAAGCCCCGTGTGCTGTCTTTAGGATCCATCCAAATAGCACCAAGTAACCTTCCATTTCTATCTGCTGTTGTTGTTTTTGTTTGTTCACTTTTATTGTACTATGTATTGTGTTTGCCGCTGCCGGCTCATGCGGTCCTGCATGAATAACACACATACAATGGAAACTAGAAGAGCCTCCTTTGTGCTTTTCTTGTAACCGCTGTGGGAACACGGCTGCACACGTTGCCTTTTCTATGCTTTTCAATGCACATTGCACATTTTTCAGACCTTGAGGAGTGGATTTCTGTTCGAATTACTGCATGTGTAGCAGAATGGGTATTGCATAAAAGTTATCCTGTTTTCACGGCAGGATAATTTCAGACTAAAACTGTCTTATTTGTTCATGTTTTCCTGTTCTTATTTATTTGGTATTGTTGCTCTTCACTGAATAATAAAGTCGTGCCACTTTATCAGAGCATTTTGAGCACTTGGACAGTGATGTGTTTATTGAAAAAAAAAAAAACGCTTTGGTAAAAGTACTGAAATTGCAGCATCATTTGCAAACATTTTATAATGATTCAGCTCCAAGCCTGTAATCTGGAGGCTGTCCAGATTCAAACAACAAGTTTTTGTTAAAAAATGCTGAAAATCTGATCAAGAATCCAGTTCCTCAACATTTATCTTTTTCAAACCAAGCAGAAGATGTCAACTAAGAATTAAAAGTAGCTTTTTTTCCTAGAAAATGGACCCATTTTTGTCACATTTGTCCTTGACTGTTTTATGTTTTTTGATTCTTTTAGTCTCTGGATGTGCATCCTGCTGCCTCTATACTTCACTATCTCCACTCAGGTACGTTTTCTATCCAACACATTGTCCAGTGCACTTCATTGTGTACTTAATGATCTGGTTTCCTGCCCTTCATTAAGCCTAAGCAGACGGCAACACTGATCTATTTTTATTTACAGAGCAGTCTAGTGCTCTTCTATCACTTCCCAGCAGCTGTTGAGGTTCTCTAAATGGCTGCTCTACAGGGCGTCCAGTGTTTTCTCTGAACTTGGTAGAACGGCCTTCTCCTCTCTGACCCTGAAATAACCTTCAAAACATGCTGCAGCTTAATGATTTTGCCTCCCTGAGAGAATTCAACGATCAAAAGATGTGCTGCAGAAAAGTGCAATTGCTTATTCCTGAGCTGTGGTTTGCTTTATGTATCTTCAGCTTTTCGGTTGTTTTAATGTGTTTTACTTTAGTCCAATATCTGTCGCTGTCGTGCTCAATTTAGTCGTTTTTATTTACATTTATAATTGTGTCCCTTATGGCCAAGTTCTCACAATAAAAAGAGAAATTAAACTCTGTTTTAATGAAGGTCAAACAACTGAAAAAAGAAGAATAACAGTTGTACATTTACATTGTGTTATTACAACAATGTCCGGTTAGTCAGAGTGATTTCAGTTTGATGTACTGTACATGTACTGTACTTAAAGCTGCGTTCAGGATCCCTAAGCAACGTTCACAGTCATCAACTGTTAGAAACGTCACCTTGAAGTTAGATCAGCTGAACAGCAATAAAAGTCAAAATGCTGTTATTTACACCATATAAAACAACGAAGTAAGTAAGATTTACCTATTTACCTGTGATTAAATTTCAAGGTGAAAACCCTACAATATTATTTAATTAGTTTTATAATTATATTATTTAATCAATTAATTAAACAATATCATTAATAATTAAATATTAAATTAATTCATGTTATGGTTAAGACGCTAAAATATTATTATTATGTAAATTTATAAAAGTAATGTAAACATTATGGTTAAGATGCTAATGAAAATATTAATAAATACATTTACATTTAAATATTAAGCATTGGATCCTAATTTGTTAATTAGTTCTGTAATTGCATCATTTAATTAATTAATTAAATCATGTAATTAATAACTAAATATTCAATTAATTAATGTTATGGTTATATGCTAAAATATTATTATTATTATTATTATTATTATTATTATGTACATTTACCAAAGTAATTTAAATATTAAGCATTGGATCCTGCAACATTTTTTATATTATTTTATATTTATAAGTATTATGTACAATATTATTTGTTATGTAAATTTACTGGTAAATATTAAAATTAGGACCCTGTAATATTATGTACTATGTAAATGTGCCTATAAATAATTGTAAATATTAAGATTAATACCCTACCATTTTAATTATGTGATTTTACAGACATTATTTATTCTGTAAATTTGCATAAATTAAATATTACTGTTAAGATTGTACTATTTTATTTACTGTGTAAGTTTTCCTAAATCATATAAGTATTAATTTGAATAGAGTGACTGCTGGTTAAGCTGTAGTCTCTATGTCATGCTCGCTCCGTTGTCTGACAACAGAAACAGAAAAAAAGGTAAAAGAGAGCAGCCTTATTGGCTAATCGGATGTATTAAAATACAGTATATGTGAGGACAGAGAGCAGAAGAGAAGCTAATAAAAGATAAAAGCTCACAGCAGAATGGAAACACAATGTAATGACAATATAAATATTCTAATTAGCTCATGGCCTGAGCCATATTTTAGTCACCGTTTCATATTTGTTCCTTTTTCTGATAGCAAAACTAGAAAAATATGTAACCAGAAAGAGCTTTATTGGGAATTCGGCTGTATTAGCACACAATATAAGTGAGCACAGAGAGTAGGAGAGAAGCAAATAGATACAAAGAGCAGAATGTTAATACAATGTGATGAATATTCTAATTAGTGCATAACATCATCTAGTGACATTTAATGATTTTTAAAGCATCTTGTAGCTACTTCACATTGGAAATAGTAATATGAGGTATTATAATCAAAGCATTTGCAGTCAGTCAAGGCACCACCAACACCGTAATATTGCACACATTATATTGTTGGACACAATTCTCCTCCTCTCATGTCATTCCCAGCATCACTAAAGCCATTAAAAAAAACACACACATCCTTCATTATCATCAAAGCAAACCGAAGTTTTATTAATTCAGAGGCAGAATTTCTCGCTCAGAGGCATCTTTACTATGAATGTGTGTAATTACTTAAGCTCCACGACAGTTCCTCCCCATTCCTCAGTCTGTGTATTAACAAGGCCATTGTTAAAGTTAATCAATGTGGCTCGTAGCTTTCAGGAAATTATGGGGAGCGGTCAAGATGAATAGGCCTGACACCCTCGATTTAGACCCCATCAGCAAGTCGTAAGAACACGGTGAGAATTATTTCAGAGCACAAGTTTGTTCTGTGTTACTACATCAGATTTTCTTCTATTCTCCACTAAACTCTTGTTTTTTTTCCAATTAACAAATCTTACTTAGAATAAAGTAATAAACAAGAACCAAAGAACACCCAGACGTCTGTGATTTATAACTCTGTACTCGATCATTGGCTCATGATCCATCACTCAGTGAAGCGTTATAGTCTAGTCATTTTGGTTATCAGTCAACAGTCTTCTAGCAGGAGATTAAATATCTGCTCATTGTTAAATAAAAAGTAATTCCTATGACTTTTACGTGAAGGTCGAAGCTCTACAGGTTTGCTTTTGTGACTGTACATTGGATCACTTTGAGCTTTTCTCGGATAAGAAGTAATATTCATGAACACTATATCCATGTTTCTGTTTTTTTTTTCCCCTCAAAGGTCTGGAATAATTTAGATTCCTGCATGCACCTCACTTTCTTTGATTTTCATGGTTATTGAAGTACTTTTGAATTAAAGTTCACAAACGGGGGCTACAAAGAAAGTAAAAAGAAAATAATCATTGATGCTTAAAGGTAAAGTAGATAGTTAAAGTGCCTCTCCTGGCTGTTGATTTAACCACTAAAAAACTGGAATACTACAATGATAGTTGTGATATCGTGGTAATTCCGCCACACATGTTCAAACCAGAAACCAATTCCGAAGAAGAACATTATAGAAAATCGCTCACAGGTCGATTATGTTGGTCAGCCTCATGTGCAGGCTGCAGTTATTAAGTGCCTAGAGTTACGCCACAACACCTTAGCAATGGTCATGCACTTATTTGAAGGCAACCACGTGAAATTATAACTTGCATACTGTCAAAAAATGGTCACATGCAGCTATTTTGGTCATAATGTGAAGCGCTGATTTGAGAATTAAAGGCTACCTGCTAGCATGTAGCATAAGGTTTGAATTTTTTTACAATGTTTTGGTGTAATATGAGTCCTATTTTTACCAATAAACACATTTAAAATCAAAAAGTTGCAACACTAGCCTCCCATAGCCAAACCTTCTGTATTTTCACAGCACTGTATGGCATTGGAGAATGGTCTGACTGCACCTTATCATCATTCTGATATAAAGAGCAAAAGAAATGCTCCGGCTAGTTTATACTGCTTTAAACCAATCACATTCCTCTCGGCACGAAGCCCAGGATGCAGTGATGGTGCCTCCAGTCAAGCAGTAACACACAGATAGCAGAAGGGAAGTAGAAAATAGCATGAAATATGTGGCAGAAATCTACACCCACTGATTCAGATTACTGCAACACTAGCATATTAGCGCCTTTAACATTTCTACGGGTAACAGAATGATAATAAGCGACGTCAGCACTTATTTCGATGTGTTACCACCTGAACGTTCCGCCGAGAAGACTAATTAGTCGTTGATTTGGTCTCCACCAACGTGTGAGGAAATGATGTCTTTAGCCGCTAAATGCTCCATGTTCACCATCTAATTACCACTTTGTCCATCTTCTAAGAGACAAGTAGCGCACAGAGGGATTATCACAGCTTTTAGTTAAAACGGCGACGCTAATGAGAGCCGTGACAGTGAACCAAAACAGCGAATTTGATCCTAAAAGCCAAAATGATGAGTTAAATACCACTAAAACGCTTTATAGAGCTGCTGGGGGAACTGCACGGTAAAAACAAACAAAAAACCCCAAAATGCTTTGACATTACACTGGTCATGATTAACTGATTGTTAATGAAAACACATTGATTATCGCAGCTTCAAAGTTTACTGAGGCTGTGGAGCCAAAACTGAGTGCGGATGCAGATTAAAACAGTCAAAGTAAATGCACTAAAGCTGGTCTCACTGGGAAATGTTCTTTTCCTCGTGGCATTCATTGATTTTCACATTGACGGAGCAGATGAGGAAGTCCACAGTTATTGCCTCCACATCTCTCTTTGCTGTGCAGAAATTAACACAGCCTCATTACGCTGGTGATTTATTCAGCAGTTACAATCAGTTATATTAGCCTCGAGCTAAGGTTTTATGGCTGTTATGTATGTGTGCATTGCCGATTTGGTGGAATTTGGGGGAAACAGTTCTATTTAAAAGTAAAATAATAACATTTTTCATGTAGATATTGTGGGATCACCTGCTTGCTAGACAGTAAAACCAGCTGTGGTTGTTTTATTTCATGTAATTATATGGCACATTTCTGCACAAAGTCCCAAAGTTCTTCAACAAAAGGATTAGAAAGAGGATTACACGAACAAAACTGTATAATAAAAACAAATACGAATGAGATAAATTGGCCAAAGTTTTTTGCAAGTGAAAGTTTTGCAAATGAAACGTCACACTGTCCTGAGCAAAGAAGCAAAAACTGCAGCCGGCCAGAAAGCGTTTTAATCTCTTCTAAGTATATTTGTCTGTGTAGCTTTTGTTAAAGGGGGTAAGTAAGAGCAGTTTCCTGGACTGTAAAACGTATTTGGGGGGTTTTATAGCTTCTATTATCCCATTCTGTGTAGCGTAGTGCTCTTCTATGCAGTGATTAGTGGAAAAAACTCAGCATTTGGTGTGTGTTTGTTGGGACATACTGTTTTATAAGGTGTAAATGTGCCAACGACAGAATGAGGACCGGCAGGAACAATCCTCATAATCCTATTAGGGAGAAATACAAATATGTGATTCTTTTTTTTTTTATATCAGCTCATTGTCGCACCTCCTGTTTTCATTAAATGTCTCTTAATAAACAAAACACACCGCGGCTGCTGCAATTTCATATTTAGCTTAAGTCAGTTTATGTGAGGCTCTCATAGTAAATACAGCACACGCAGTACATTTTCCCAATATATTCGTTGTATATATTGAAAAATTTGGAAATTACACTTGAAACCAAACAATGGGAAATTGCGTAGACGGAGCGTGACAGCACAGGAAGGATGAAATTGCTTTTAGAAGCCTGGCATGGTTGCAAAGAGAGAGAGGGGTGGGAAATAAATAAAGAAATAAAAAGACACACATGACGGTAAATTGGTGAGCGAGTGTGTGTTCCCCACTGAGACCCTGCGTCAGGAAGCTGGAGCCGCTTGACGGATGGAGCCTTTAATTGACTCCATCGACGTGGGACGAATGTCGGCCAATCATCAGAAGAGCCGATGCAAAACAAGCGAGGGCTTTTGTTTCAAACAGAAGGGCCTCCATTAGAGCAGATAATAGGCCAAGCTGTCGGTGTCTCTGCACCCTCCATGGTGTCGGCTGAAGGTGCAGACTCTATCTCTCATACGCAGCCAGATGTTTTTCTCCCATCATCCCCCTCGATGGATCTGCTGCTCGAGGGCTTCATTTGAGTTTGGTCTGGTTCCCATGACTTTCTGCTAATTCGTCCAATCAGGATTAGCGTCGATACAATCACTCAAACGCGACTTAAAGCAAACAACAACATGCTCTTCCTCTGAGAAGTCCCGATAAGTTTGAAAGGCAAAACTAGACCATTTGTCAGAGGCACAAAAACAGAAAGAACTGTCAGAATTTTAACTATCATAGAAGTACTCATCCAATATGTGAAACACTGAACCAAACCTAAGCTTAAAACTGGAATTTTTTCAATTCAACTCAATCTTATTCATAGAGAGCCGATTCACAACATATGTCATCTCATAGCACCTCACATATTCTTTTTTTGGCTTTGACAGGTTAAGTAGAGGGGCAAAGAGGAAAGCTGGGGAGAAGAATGGGGGGAAGACCTGCAGCAAAGGGCTGTGAGCTGGAATCCAACCCAGGCCACTGCATCAGGGGATCTAGCCACTCTTTAGGACCCCTGTTCAACCAGCTGAGCTACCTGGGCGCCCTGTAGACTTTGCAATTTTAACCAACAGAACCAACAATCCAAAGTTGACGCTGGATTCGCTGTGAGTGAGCAGTCGGTGACGGCATTCTTACTTTTGTTTAATATTGCAATCAAACTTTTGTTGCACAAAAAACAAATGAACAAAACACTGCACACAAACCCACAGAACCAGAACAGACACAGAACCAAACTCTGTGTTCAAACAGTATAAATGTCCATCCATCCATCCATTATCTATACACGGCTTAATCCTCACTAGGGTCATGGGGGGGCTGGAGTCTATCCCAGCTGACTCGGGCGAAGGCAGGGGACACCCTAGACAGGTCACCAGTCTGTCGCAGGGCTACATATATAGACAAACAAGCACACTCACATTCACACCTACGGGCAATTTAGAATAATCAATTAACCTCAGCATATTTTTGGACTGTGGGAGGAAGCCGGAGTACCCGGAGAAAACCCACGCATGCACAGGGAGAACATGCAAACTCCATGCAGAAAGATCCCAGGAAAGCTGGGACGCAAACCAGGGATCTTCTAGCTGCAAGGTGAAAGTGCTAACCACTACGCCAC
Organism: Amphiprion ocellaris; assembly: GCF_022539595.1. Taxonomy (NCBI): domain Eukaryota; kingdom Metazoa; phylum Chordata; class Actinopteri; family Pomacentridae; genus Amphiprion; species Amphiprion ocellaris. Next base: position 35,049,035 of record NC_072777.1, on the reverse strand, counting down.
TGTGCAGCCCCAGTATAAATGTCCTCAGAGAAAAAATAACGAAAAGAAAGAACAACCAAATGACACTATTTCAGTGTTTTAATAAGCCTGCAGCTTGTCCTGTGAATACTGCCGCTTTAGGAAACACCACAGCTGGAGAGAACATGAACGTTTCAGAAAGAGAGCCTGATGAAGAGGCCACATCAGCTCTACCTGATGGCAGGAAGAGGAGCCTGTTGACATTATCGCCGTAGAAGGCAAGTGGAACACATGTAGGCCTATGTTAGAATAATAGTAACCGCTATTGTAACAGCAGGTAACTGGCACATTGAATTATATATATATAACTAGCTAACTGGTGGTTTGGTAGAAATTAAGGAGCTGCTGCTGCTGTGCGTGTGTGTGTGCGTGTGTGTGTGTGTGTGTGTGTGTGTGTGTGTGTGTGTGTGTGTGCGCGCACGTGCACATACATGAGAACTTGACCTGGCTTTGGTTTACGAGGCTGGAAGGGGAAAAATCAGAGTTTACCCACTAGAATAAACTAGACTACACCACTGATGGATAATAATACCCATAATTATAGGACACAACTTCAAAACTTATGAAGAGCAGCATTATGCTGTGGTGTGATGTTGATTTCAGTGTTTAAAATGTTTAAATCTTTGTGCTCACCATTTAATCACCCAGACATCCTGTGAACGTCTAAACATGCGACAGTTTCATCGTATGTGCTTCATATGACAATAGAAAGTCCATTGCTGGTCACACAGCAGTTCACTTGCAGTTATTTGTTTGAAATAAAAGTATGAAATGACAAATGGGTTTGAAACTCTTAATCATCTGCTTTTTTTTATTTACTTCTCAAATGTATAATTGTGTCTCATTTTAATTACCAACTGCTCATATTTGTTTTTGCTTTAGACTCAGATTTTCAAATGATATTGAAAATGACTTATTATTCTAATTTTCCGTGTCAGTGTTTTGTGTTTGCGGTCGAACGGTACCATCAGCACCCCAGGCGAGTTTATTGGCCGAGCTACACAATCCCATGATGCACGATAATAATAACGATCATTTACTGTTATTGTTAATCAGATTAAAAATAAAGTACAGCTGTCTAATTACAGCTGCAACAAATGATTACTTTGTCGATTGATTTGTTGGTTACTTCCCTGTTGTGTCTATAAATGTCCAAAAAATGCTGAAAAATAACCGTAAATCATTATTGTTACAGTGGAGACAAGAAACCATAAAATATTTGAATTTAAGAAGCTGGAATAGAAACAATTGGACTTTATTTGGACAAAATTATTAATCAATTATCAAAAATGTGTAGTTGACCAGTAATATTACATGCAAAAAATCATGTATAGCATTTTATTACTGCCATATATATACTGTGGCTGATAATGTATGCCAGGTTGCAGTATATAATACATAATGTGACTTTCTGCAGACTCAAACCATGAGCAAACCACAGAAACGGAAAATTAAAACATCAAGTCACCTCCTAGTTTTACTCAAAATTCAAATTCTGAAGCAACAAACTCAAAACATGAAAAATTACAATTTAGACACAATTATGCGTTTCTGGAGTAATCAAAGAAACGGATGATGAAAGCTCCCAAATGGCCTAAAAATCAATTAATGCGAGTTTAAAGCTATAATTTCTCCTTTCACAGCGAGCCCTCTAACAAATCATCCACCAGAACCGCAGCTACAAGCAATCATAAATCAAACATGAAGACGTGACGCGACTAAATGTAAAATCTTGGGGAAAATTCTAATTATTTTCTGTATCAGCAACTGTAGGGTTTATATTATTCAGAAATGAGATGGACAGCGGTGTCTGGATGTGACTTCCTCTGCTGTCCTTCATCGGGGCAACTGTTTAATAACCATGTCATAGAATTCTCTGCTGACTGTCAGAGCCAACAACACGGAGGATTCCCCCGATGCTCATGTCTCCAGGTGTCGTCTGACTTCTTTCTCTCTTCTGTCGTAAACCCAGTTTCAAAGCAGCAGCGCCTCCAACTAGGACCTATTTTTGGTCACTGGTGATTTTCTCCATCAAGTCTTTGAAAAGCACATAAAAGCTAACTGGTAATGTTGTAAACATCCTGCGCTGTGGTTTTTTGTGTGACTACTTCTCACTCATTTTCTCCACAGGTTCGACCGTTCTGATTGAAGTGACTGATTATATTATTGACAGTAATGCTGCGAAGTGACTGCTTTATTCATAATTTGAACACAGAAACCTTCCAGAGGGTTTGAAAAAATTTTTCTAAATTATGCCATTTATCAAACCGTAAGAACAGAAAGAATTGTTGGATTTTCAGCTTCATAACAGTCCTTGAACTACTCATTTGTGACACGCTGTTACAGGGAAAATCTAAGCTTAAAGGTCGAACATTTTATCAAAAGCACTTTATTCTACGTGCCACTTTTAAAAATTCAATGTTTGCAGCAGATCTGGTTAAAAAAAAAAAACCTAAATTCTGCATTCTGTGAAACTGTAAAAGCCATTAGTCCCAAAAATCCAGAGATTTTTCAGCTGAACTGCAGGCAATGTTTAAGCAGCAAGCATGAAAACAGAATAAAGACATAAGTAGTAAACTTTCTATAGCATGAAGAGCCTTCGAGCTGTTTTCCTGTACTGGTAGTTGTTAACTAGAAATATTTAACATGATACTCTACATTTTTAGCCTAAAACTGTCCCAAAATGAAATTTTTGGCCAAATCAAGGTGAAATTGTTCAACAAAATGAACTCAGCAGCAAAAAAAAACTAAGTTTGTCGGCATTTTTATGCATTTTCTGCATATAGTCGTGCAATATATTTGCAGATGTGAATTGTGGTAGTGTTGTAGTCGAGACCACCTAAACCGAGGCCGAGACCACAGTGTATCGAGACCGAGACAAGGCCAAGACTTTGAGGGGTCGAGACCGAGTCAAGACCGAGACCAAGACAAAGCGAGACCATATTAAATTTAACTTAACCATTTTATTCAGTACTTATTCAATGTAGTTTTTAGGTAAGTGTAAGGTTGCCTGTAATACTCTTGTCTGCAACGACAAACAACCATTCAATATGGAACGTATCAAACAAATATTTAATACTTGCATCTTCATTTCTGTGTTGTTTTCAAAACAATATCAAGCCATGCACAAATATGTACATTTTTCTACAACATATCTTAATCTAGAACAGTGGCCTCTTTATTTCTATTACACCACAAATATTTCTTGTTTGATAAATCAGATATAACTGAACTTGGGTGAATTTTTGTTTTTTAAAGGTGTATTATTGTAAAAGAAAAAACCTGGAACCACTATTCCATAAAATAGAAAGAAAAAACAATGCCAAATATCAGCATCTAAAATGCAATGAAATATAACATGTCAATGTATCTTCAAAGAGTTCAGACACTGAAAGGCCAAACTACAAGTATTTTGATGACAAACTGCTGAGGCAAATACTTTGTTATTCAAAGCTCACCACCAAGGATAAACACATGAAAGGGTCGTTTATAAACACTACAAACAACATGGCCCTTAAAAATTACATCATGGGAAGTGAGTTTAAAGTAGAGTTTGGTTGCATTTTAGAAGCATAATAGACTGCAACATTTTGTGACCTAAACATGCACGATGGGGACTCATTATAATGCCCCCTCTACTTATACACATATTTATTTTAATTTATATTTAAGTTACACATTTATTATGCAATTGTGTGTTTTAATTCTAAAAATTGGCACTAAAATTAAGTGTGTACATTGCCAGGCCAAGTTGCATAGGTGAGATGGAACTTTTTCATAGACGGGGTGCATGATTTGAAGTGGACACTCCTCTGTCACATCAGTAGCTCTCATCCAAGTGAGCAGCGGTACCGCGGTATGTGCCGCTATGTCAGAGCTAACATTAGCTAACATTGATGGAACATAAACAAAGCTTCATGTAGCCTGTCTCTTTATAGTTTATGAGTAGCGCAAGGCCAACGTAAAACACTACCACATGCCTTTTCCCTATATATACATGTACACAAACACACATATATATATTCACAAACTACAGCTTGCTAAATTTATCTTGCTCACTTCGCTAGCGCCATGTAGCGTTAGCTTACCTTTCTTTATGCTTCCTCTCCAAGTGTCGATAAAAGTTTGATGTGGTTCCAGCCGCCTCAGTGAGCGTTGCGTTGCAGAATTTGCATATAGCGCTGTGTTTTCTCTTTGACGTTGATTTACAGATAAACTGTTTATGGTTAGAAAAGCCAAACTTTATTACAGCAGAGTTAGCTGACATGTTTCCCAGGGAGCAAGACTCCTTCTTCCGCTTCCGGCATTAACTGTAGCGGAGTACGTGTGAAGAGGGGCGGGGAAGGTGACAGGTCACAGCCCGTAAAAATCATCCAAATTAAAAATCACTTAAGTTATTGGTTACATTCGAGGCGGGGAGTTTTGCATCCAATCACAACAAAGCTGTTACTGAACAAATGACAAAGTTGATCTCGAGTACTACAACACTAACCTGCATCCCTCTGAAAGGCATTTTACAATCTTTGACTTTTCAGAGTCTGTTAAATCTCTTTTTGGGCCCATTTTGTCAAAGGTAAAGAAGCTGCCTAATAATTAAGCACACCTTGGTATCTGGTGTTGATCACCTTAGGCCACGCCCTCCCTCATTACACAAACACACATCACCTGATAATGCTTGAAACCAATTAGCATTCAAGTTTATATTAGAAAATATGCATGAAAATGACGATAAGGTCAAAATATTCACTTGAATAATAACTGTGCACGCAGTGTACCGTAAAGAACAGAATGAACTTAGAAATAATAAAGATAATACAAAGTAAACTTTCACATGTAAAAACAAATGTCAAAGGTGAAAAAAATGTTGCATATGCTGATTCTGTGATTCTTCTGTTGATTTGTGGCATTCTAACTGTCTCATACAACACAAAATGCATATTTAGTTCTTTCTACTTCTAGTCATGGTTATTCTGTTTCCATAGGGGTGCAGGATTTTATACTGCAGTGAAAAATGAGCCCACAGTGAGTAAAAACACACAGAAACTGCCCTGGGTTTAGTGGGTTAAGTCGACTCGTTCCCATTAAATAAACCTTTGTGGAAACACGTTGCATATTGAAGCTGTACTGTCGTCTGTTCTGTCGTTGTCATCCTGATACAGATGTCGTGTTTTATGCAGCAGCTTGACGCTGGTTGCAGTTGACTGTGTGTCAGACGGCGCCTCCCAAAGCAGAAATAAAAACCTGTCTAACGCTGTGATTCTGCCTCATTGTCACTGGCTGATCTGTTATTTTACAGGCGCTGCAGTAATGAATTCAGATAGCGCTTTTTGCATGATTGAAATCACATGAGGTTTCTTCCTGGGGTGTTTCAGCACTAATTTTTGTGTTACCCTTTGATTGCGACTATCTCAAAGTCTCCCTCACTGATAGTCTGATGAATCGCTGCGACATGTAACACCGGAGCCTCGCGAGTCAAGATGAATCCGGGAAGAGGATGAAATATATCACGTATGACATTTAAATCTTTGTTAGAGGAGACCTTCGGGGTATTTTTAGGCGAAACTACCAAAGGAATAAAGAGAGTGATTGTTAATAATGTGCAGAGCGAATCGTTGGATGTGTAAAAAAAGATGTCGAGCATCAATTAAGAATGTGCTAGAGCCAAATGAAAGCGTGTTGAAGTGAGTCTGCACAGGCGCTGGAATCTTGATAAACCTCCAGAGCTCGTCTCCCCTGGCGCCAACTGAATTTCTGAAACTTGCTGCCTTTTGTCATTCCCCAGGTAGACGTGTTCAGTTATTGTTAGCAGCTGAAATGATGAATAAGAACATTTGTGAATGCTTGTGAAAACTGCACGCCGTATGACTGTAGTGCTCTGACTGTAGAGACGATGTTTTATTCTCTGTCAGGGGAGTTAAACTCATCTTAGTTCAGGTTCCACATTCAGCCCAGTTTGATCTCCAGTGGACCGGACCAGTAAAACCACAGCATAATAACCTATAAATAACCACAACTCCTAATGGTTCCTTTGTTTTAGTGCAAAAAAGTACATTCTGAAAATGTTCACATCTTAGAAACTACTTTCTACAAAACATCATGAACAACCTGAAATTTTTAAAAGAAAAATAAATTCAATTTCTACAACATTCAGCCTCAGTTTATCATTTCCACATTACAACTTCCAGATGACAGAGTGTCTACAAAGGAACACAACATTTAGTCACAGCTATCTGGAACTGAATGATATAGTATTTTGCTCGATGATCAAAACAACAAAAGCCAGACAAAAAAGACAAAAAACAACAAAAAAAAGGCCAAATATTTCACAAATGAGACACAAAATGAGAAAAATGAGACACAAATTGACAAAAGCGAGAAACAAAATGACGAAACATGAGATAAACAACATGAAACAAAACAAAAAAGACAAAAAATTAGACAAAAAAGTCACAAAGGGACAAAAATGACACAAAACAACGAATAAAGCAAAACATAAAATGACAGAAATAAGACAAAAAACACAAGACAAAATTTTACAAAAATGAGACACAAAATGAGAAAAATGAGACACAAATTGACAAAGCGAGAAACAAAATGACAAAAACTGAGACAAACAAAATGAAACAAAACAAAAAAGACAAAAAATTAGACAAAAAAGGTACAAAGCGACAAAACAATGGACAAACGACAAAAACGAGACAAAAAATGGCAAAAAAAGAAACAAAATGACAAAAAAGCAAACAAAACAATGAACAAAGCAAAACACAAAATGACAAAAATAAGATAAAAAACACAAGCGAGACAAAAAGCAAACACAAAACGACAAAAACAAGAAACAAAACACCAAAAACATGAGATAAGTGAAAAAAAAGTCAGCAAAAAAAGACAAAAAAACATGACAAAATATTACAAAAATGAGACACAAAATAACAAAAGAACAATAAACAATCTGGTATTTTATTTTATGATCAAAACAACTTGTCAATGTCTAGAAATTATTTTAAATTTATAGTTTAACAAATTTAGAATTTACAGTTAGAGACTCAAAAAACTGGACCCTCTGGTGGGCCAGTTTTTGCCCACGAGCCGCATGTTTGACATTCCTGCTTTATGTTATTCTGTAAAACACTGCTGACTGCTACAAACTAGGATGAAAAGATGAACAGTTTTGGATTAAAGCGTTTTTTGGAAAATATTTTGGAGAATTTAAAGAATCTCAGACTTCAGAAGATGCTAATATGTTCTCTGGACTCAGAAATGTGGAATCACTAAACATCCAGTGGCTCTGAAGGTTTACTGGTTCTATTTATTACCTCACACTGATGGACTTTTAGGTTTCCCATTGTTTCATGCTGTGTACTTTTAGTTCTGCATTTATTTTTTGTGCTTCTGCTCAGGGACAACCGATGCAAATTAGCCACTAGCTAACTGTGACGCATTTCAGAAGAGCTTTTATGCAAATAAAATAGCTTTAATGGAGGACAAACAGTTGCAGAGAGGTTGTAATGACAGCATATTTTACATTTAAAACTCCTGAACCTCAGGTGGTTTTTGGGTGCTTTTGCTCCGGTCACATTTTTAGTCACTGTGGGTTCATTTTTCACTGCAGAATAAAGTCCTGTACCTCTATGGAAACAGGACAAGCATGAGTAGAAGCAGAGGGAACTCAGGAATATCGTCTGTGCAGAACGTTAAAGCTTTAATCTGACAAATCATATAATTTGAGAGCTGAATTTCTTTGAAAAACCTGGAATCAACATGTACAAAATTTGACCCCAGGTGTTATCAGTAGTGAAAGATACATGGTGGCTCTACATACTACAGATATTTTACTATTTATATTTTTAATTTGTCTGTATACTTGCCCCCCTTACGCTCTGTAAAAACACTACCTGCAGTTCAGCTGAGAAATCCCTGAAATTTTGTTGTTCCTGTTGGTTGCAGGGGAGTCTCTAAACTCCGTCCATCCTTCCATTTTCTTCCTCTTATCCAGGGTCGAGTTGTGGAGGCAGCAGAAGAAGAAGATCATTCCAGATGTGGCGACTCCTTCCAGCTTTTCCTGGGGGATCCTGAGGCGTTCCCAGGCCAGATGAGATACATAATCCCTCCAGTGAGTTCTGGTTCTACCCCGGGGTCTCCTCCCAGGTGGATGTCTTCGGAGAACCTCCAAAGGAAGTCTCCCTGGAGGATCTGAATCAGATGTCCAAACCACCTCCACTGGTTCCTTTAGAGGATCAGTGGCTCTACTCTGAGCTCCCTCCGAATGTCTGAGCTTCTCACTTTATCATAGAATAGCGTTCCTTTTAACCGACAGCTGAATAAGGAAAGCATGGTTTTACCTTGCTGACATGTTTCGACTGCATCTGTAGTCTTCTTCAGAGCGTCATCCGACGTGATGACGTGTCCTTCTTTTATCACAAAAATATGTCAGCAAAGTAAAACCACATTTTCCTTATTCAGTTGTCGGTTAAAAGGAACGCTATTCTATAATAAGAAGTGACAAAATGAACACAATCCAATTAATTCTCCCCCTATCTCTAAGGCTGAGTCCAGACATCCTACAGAGGAAGCTCATTTCAGCTGCTTGTATCCACGATCTCATTCTTTGGGTCACTACCCAGAGCTCATGACCATAGGTGAGGGTTGGAACGTAGATGGATGGTAAACTGAGAGCTTCTCCTTCACCATGACAGTTTGGTGCAACGCCCACATTACTGCTGATGCTGCATCAATCCTCCTGTCCATCTCTGGCTCTATTTTCCACTTAACTCCTGAACAAGCTCCTGAGATACTTGAACTCCTTCTCTTGGGGAAGCAACTCCCCTCCAACCCAGAGGGAGCAATCCACCGGTTTCCATCAGAGAGCCATGGCCTTGGATTTGGAGATTCTGATCCACATCCCCAAACTGCTCCAGTGCTGCTGAAGGTCTGAGGAAGCCAACAGAACTACATCATCTGTAAAAAGCAGAGACGTGATCCTGAGGTCCCCAAACCGGACCCTCCTCACCCTAAACTCTTGTTTTTTCTGTTTTTTTAAAAAAAAAAAACAGTATCTCATTACTGCAAACACTTTTCTTTTCACAATAGTTTGAAAAAGACATGAAGAATGAAGTGATTTTGATGAAATATCCAGATGTTTTTTTTTTGGTTAGATTCCATTATATTTCTCAACAAAACCCAAAATAACACGATTAGTTCAAGGACTGTTGAAAATCCTCCTAATTCCATCTGTTTTTACAGTTCTTGCTATAATAAATGATAATAATAAATTTTGACATAAAGAAAAAACACAAGCCCTTGTAATCTGCTATCCAGGCCAGTTCATGCTTTCCAGTGGTACATGGGATGTTTTAAGAAATGATCATGTGACTTTACAGAATCTTTTGCATTTCTGATGAATTTTTAATTCAAACATGTAAAGTGTTTAAATAATACAAATTTACTAAATGTTTCAACAGAACAGCATGCCACAGATGATTAGCTCTTACAAAGTTTAACATCTGACGTATCTTTTGCTTTTACAGTTTCTGTTTTTAAACATAACGTGTCTTTCAAACCCACTGTAGAGTTTTCTTAATAACGATGCATGCTTTGTTTAATAGTGCATGTACAGGTTTATTGTTTTTAGACGACTGTACGAGAGAAATGAGTGATATTCTGTGTGGAAATGAAGTTTGTACATGCACACAGTTACAGTTTTTTGGCACGACTCGCTCACAAGAACTGTAATTTTAGAGAATTAATACACCAACAGAACACAGCGGAGAACAGAGCAGAGCAGAGGGAACATTTAAGGCAGCATTATGCAATCACACTCACACATGAGATGGTGAACAGTCAAGGAATTAGTCCCTCAAATTTATTTATTCATTTCCTTCAAAGAAGCAATTTAACGCATGACTTAATCCATCTTTGTGATGTCGCCGAAACGCCTGCTGCACCGCGTGACACGAGCTGCATATTTGGGCCACAGATAAACACCCAGAGCCAGAAATATTGGATCGCTGCGAAACAGACGAGAAGAGCAGCAGAGGAGGGAGGAGGAAGAGGAGGAAGAGGAGGAGGAAGGTCGCAGATGCTAAGCCTGGCAATCTCTCTTTCAATCTGCGGCTGTATATTGGCCACTTTAAAGACAGACGCGTTTCGTTCGCACATGACCCACGTGTGATGAGTAAAAATATAAGTGAGTTTGCAACTCGACCGAGAGGCGGAGAGATTTTCTTGTGGGTGCTCAACCTGCACTGATCCACTGAAGGGGTCTGATAGGCCAGACGGTCCAATCACACCGCCAGAATCAGAGGAATGCTGGCAGGCCGTTGTTGCAGGGCTCAGCGCTTGCTGTGAGCTGACTGTAATGGGCTGCTAGGACAACTTAGCTGGAAGGAGATTAGCTTGTTGTGGCGCCCGCTCAGAGGGAAGAGAAACTCGTTTCGCACAGATTGTAATGTGTGGTAGCGAGCTGAGCGTCTGCGGGGTATTACATGAAGTTTGAGTAAAAAACAGCAAATATAGCGAAGCCGTCCTCCTCGGCACCGTGGCAGGAATCTCACGGTGGCGGCATGAGCATGCAGATACGATTAGGGTCATCTGATGACAAAAACGTAGCTAGTTTCAGTTGGAGAGTGCAAACCAGATCGTAGTTGGATGGAATGTAGCAAAGTGCATTTACTTAAGGTTCACGATTCAAGAGATATTATTTGTCACATGTTCACAGCCTACAGGCAGACATGCAAAGGGACTGTTCCACAAAGCTGTTCAACAACAACAACCATCCATGCATCATCTATACACCACTTCATCCTCATTAGGGTCATGGGGGGCTGGAGTCTCTCCCAGCTGACTGAGGGTGAAGGCAGGGGACACCGTCTATCACAGGGCTACATATAGAGACAATCACACTCACATTCAGGCCTACAGGCAATTTAGAATCACCAGTTAACCTCAGCATGTTTCTGGACTTACAAGATCCCTGATTCATGTCCCGGCCTTCCTGGGATCTTTCTGCATGGAGTCTCCATGTTCTCCCTGTGCATGTGTGGGTTTTCTCCGGGTTCTCCAACTTCCTCCCAAAGTCCAAACCATCCTTAAACCCATTATGTGTTAATTTCAGTTTCGTTGGTAAAATAAAAGACCAAAGTTACAAAAATCATATTTTATCAACATCACTCTACTGTATGTCTCATTTGAACATTTCCCAAAATAAGGTGTTTGTAGTGATCAGATTCTGTAAAAAAAATAAAGTGCCGCTGAGAAGCCCTTAGTTACTGAGCTACAACAACAGTCATGTGACACATTTCTGGGATTTTTCAGCTGAACTGCAAGCTGTGTTTACACGAGGAACATAAAAGATGACCCAAATGGTTTTTCCAGCATTCGAAACACCTGGAAAAACAGTGTAGTTGTCGAATTTTATAATTATCCCAGAAATTCTACTTTATTTTTTTCTATGATCTATCGAATTCTGACTGTGTCATTCCGTATAAAAGACATTTCTCTTTACTTCTAACCATGGCTGTGCTGTTTCCATAGAGGTATGAGACGTTATATTGCAGTAAAAAAATGAGCTCACAGTGAGTTAAAATGAGAAAAGAGCAAAATACCACACAGAAAAGGTTTTACCAACAATAAAGGTGCTAGCAGCCTACTGAGCCTACTAGAAGGTGGAGGAGATCCCTACAGGCCCACATGTGTTGGAACATGTGATTATAACGGCCGTTTAATAGGCCGATAACATCTGAAACAGGTGATAAGTGAGTATTTCTACACTGTGCTGTTGGTGCTTTTAGTTGAGAACAAAGTGTTCTTGGACCTCAGCAATCTCCCCAAGGACATTTTTACAATTACTAAGTTCATATAGATGACAGAGGTGACAATGACGATAATGAAGATGGCAGTGATTGTGGTGATAAAATATTTCAAACTGGATCATCAGTGCATTCATTTATTCCTCCTCCGCCTCCCACTTTGTCCGAGCCCAGTAGAAAGAAGAATGGGATGGGGAAACGGCGGCAGCAGCTGCAGCATTAAGCAAACACCGAGCCTTTTACGAGCCTTTTCCAAATTAAAACTCCCCACTGCCTCTCTAATCTCCCCTCCTCTCTCCACCGCTAACCACCGGGAGGGGGGAGGCCGTCGTTTCGTACGAGACTTGTCTGAGCATCCTCCCTGTTAATGGGCAAATAAAATGTTTGTGCACTCGGCCCTCCCTGGGACCATTTGTCTGCTCAGGTGACCCAGTTATGCACCTCGTGAATTAACTCCTGCATCTGAGACGACAGAGCCGCTTTTATGAGCGAAAAAAAGCCTCTATAAGCTTAATTATTTCCCCTCTCCATCTAAGCAGACCTACAGGAAGGAGCCGTAACGTTTTCATTGCTCTTCATTAGGAGGTTTCTTGTCGAAGTTTTCCTCAATTAGACCGAAGCTGTCAGACGCGGTTACTTGACACTTTAGATTAACACTGCTTCTCATCTCTGTGACTACAAATAACCGCCGAGGGAACGCTGTGATTTTCTTCGAAGTGGTCGTGTTTGATGGCTGTGCAATAATGAGCTCATCAGATTGGCTTTTGAGAGGAGTAAAATCATGGAATAACAGTAAATTTCTAGTCGCAGCAGACGTATATGCTTTCACTGCTGTCAGCAAATTACACACACACACACACGTGACAATTACTATAAAAAAAGACATTTATAATCTGTAATGACTTTCATGAAAATGTTATTAGTCATGCCTTTGCCCTAGAAAGCACTAAATCCTCTGGGATTTGGCATATTTTGCAAATATTATATAATGTCCTAATAATAATGATGCTAATGCCCTCATTATGTTCTTATCGTTTGCTTATGATGTGTTCTAATCCTTTATCACCTCAGGCCAAGTGTTACTGATGTGTTCATTAGTTCACTGCCTAATTCGACCTCCAACACCAGACAGAATGAGGATCCACGACTAAATGACTGTATTAATAACTGATTGATCCACTGCAGTTGTGTTTTTTTTCTTTTCCTAAGCCTCAAGGACAGCAGCAGCCAGACAGCACACTTCTTTACAAAAGCTTTCTTTTCCTTAGTCTCTCTAATGAATTCTCGTGCTCTTTGTCATCTCTGCAGCCTCTGGTGAAAACCTCCCTGCCTCAGCTTCCCCCAGCAGACCAGTAAAGTCAGCTTTGAGGAATGCACACAGCAGCCAGGTTGCTTTCCCTCCTCCCTCTCGCAGTAAAAATTTAATGGAACCAAACACGCCGTCCATCCATTTTAGCAACTGAGGAGCAAGCAAATTGCAATCACCCTCTTCAAGCCCTGGCTCTCTGAAGAGTCTGGAAGCTAAAGGAAGGAACGCTTTCTTCTCCGTTGTGATGCACAGAAGCAGCACATGGGCTTAATAAAGCCTGTGCTCCCCCAGTACCCAGCAGATAACTGTAACCTGATTTAATGTGGCTCATGGTGCACCACCACCTGCCTCCTCTGGATCACTCACCGTTTTAAATCAAAGGGCGAGAAAAGAAGAGAAAAAAACCTATACACAATCACGAGTCTAAATGCTTTTGTAGCTGCTGCAAGCTGCAGAAAAAAGGAATCCAGCGTTCAGAGCAAAAACAGAAAGGAACATGTATTTTGACAGAAAAGATTGAGGCAATTTCTTGTAACTGGTAGCAGAAAGAACTCAGGGGTCTGCAGTGAATTGTTAATATCTCAGCTCCTTTTGCAGCATGAAAGACTCTGATGTTCATTTTGGATCGCAGATTTTCACTGGATCCATTTGGGCTGTAAGTAGGGAATCACTCTACTCCGGCTCAGGAAACTTTTACAGCTCGTGGTCGGGAGGATTGATGTGTTTCTTCCGAAGCAACATTACACTCATGACTCTCCAAAGACTGATGAGAGTTTGCAGTGCATATTTCCTTCCACTAATGTCTCCCTTGACTGACTAAATGTCGCAGGAGGAGAAGAAAGAACGAGACAAGAAGTACGCGGAAGCACTTCCACAAATCCCTGGTATTGACGGCGGCACAGTTCAGTAACAGTGATGGGCTAAGTAAGCAGTTCTTAGAGTCGGCTGATTGCTTGTCGATCCATCGCGCTCCATAGGAGGCTGCCTTCCCTCCTGGGAGGGAGATTGTGTTTATGAAAATGTACAGGGAGCCTCTCCTTTGTTAGGATGTGCATTTACTTGTCAGCTGCTAAAACGAGATCTTTCAAACCCCATTAAAATGCAAAATATAGATGTGTGGTGCCGGCAGTGGGTCAAGGGGAAAGCATTAGCGGTGAACGTAAAGCCTTTTCTACAGTCATCATCCATCATGTTCCACAAAGAGGGGATTCTCCTGAACTTATTCATGGCAAAAACTGTCGGTCAGACGGGTGAGCTGCACCCGGTAGGGCCGAACAAAGGCAGGAGGGGGTAATACAGAAATAGAAAATTTAGAAAAGTAGAGTAATGCACCACCTGAGTATTCCAGCAGACTGACTGCTCAGTCACATCATCTCTCTGATGTCTTTTCAATGTCATTTCATGCTTTTAACTCGTCTCTCACCATCTGAAGCCAGCATTGTCTCTCAGACATGCTCGCTTACGTTGTATTGTTGTGGATATATAAAATGCAAAAGACCTCTGAAAATCACAGCTGACATATTTAGAATCGAATGTTCCTACAAAGCAGCTGGAGGAATGAATCTGTTTAACATCGAAGCTTCATCATCACAAAGCCTCCGCAGCTTTGTCACTGTAGCTCCTCAGAAAGTTGTATGACTGCAATAACAGACTTTTTTGATGCCAGAGAAGATTGCTGATAGTAAAACAAACATGTCAACTCCAAGAAAGGCTTTAGTAATGTCTCCTTTTTCCTGAAGGTACTGTGCTGGAGCAGTATTTATAGCTTAGTATTTCCATTTTATGCCACTTTATGCTAACGATTCATGGCATTTCTGAGGGAATTCAACATTTTACATTCAAAGCAAATGATGCAGTTAATAGCTTCAGGCAAAATTCTATCATCAGAATCAGTGCTATTGGCCAAATATGTGAGTACATGCAAGGAATTTGACATAGGTCTCATATCCAGTGTATCATCCATCTTTTACCAGGTACCGAGTGCAACAAAATGCTTCAGTCTGTCCCAATAAAAATCAAAAACCATACCTGATCTAAACTGGGTTGCCATTCAACTAAACATCGTCTTATTGTGCATCCATACACCTCTCTTAGCACTTCTGCAGAGCTTGTACCACTCCCTGGATGTCACGTTATTTAAATATGTCAAGCACCATCTGCAGTGGATGCTAAAATCTCTGAAACTGTGTCAAAATGACAACTTGAATTTAGTTTGGGGGATGGAAAAGAAGTCACAAGGAGCCAAATCTGACAAGTAAAGCGGATGAGGAGCAACAGTTGTGTCAATGTGGCCAAAAAAAAAACCAAAAACCCAACACCTGAACAATTGTGCTGTGACCGCTTTCATTTGTGCTTAATGTTCTTCCTCAGACACCTCAAGATGTTACAGTAGAACTCTGCCTTGACAGTCCGATCCTGGGGGAGTAACTTATGACACAAAACCGTTTGAATGTTGAAGAAAACAACCAACATGCCTCTGACCTGATGGACCATGTCTACTTTTGGATGCTGCAGCTATTCCAGTGTGAAAATGTTTGTTTCTTCTCTTGATGGTAGCTGCAGACCTTCCTCGACATGCAGTCTTGATGTTCTTGGAGAAATCACAAATCTGCACCCAACAGTGGTGTAAAAAATGTGGCCAACAAAAGAGCTGATGTCGTGGTATTGTGTGGCTTCCTGACCTCCATACAGGAGGTCCTCGACTTACGTCAGAGTTCCGTTCCTACAGTTTGATGTAACCCGATTTTCGCCGTAAGTCGGAATTCTGGAGAAAATGTAAACAAAGCCGTTCTGTGCATCGCGATATCGATCAGTTCTTCATAAAAGTCATGAATACCAATGACTTTCATGCATGTATGAATCATTTACCAAGAAAATAACAGAACATGTTGCACTGTTTTTATAACTTGATCTAATAATGTTGATGTTTCTCAGTGTTTCGTCCTGTTCCGAGTGTTCTGTTAAATCTAATTTCACTTCCATGGTGTGTTGCCCTTAAGGCAGAATTATTGATGTACTTTAATTTTGAAAAAGCCATTATTTTGAAGTTTTCTGTTGACAGTTGTCACTTCCTGTCTGCTATTTTGATGTTTAACTTTACATACGTTTAGCTTTACATTCCACTTTGTAAACGCCACAGAGGGAATGTTGTAAATAATTAACTTAATTTTTGGACTTACTGGTTCTGTTAAAAGGATTTATTTACACACAGTTTTCACTCTGTAATGCGTATCAAGCGGTCAAGTTTGAACTCACGATTCATTTTGTAAGCACGAGTTGAACTAGTTGGACTGCAGCTTTTACCATCAGAAGAGTCTGACTTACGCTGGGAGCCATAATGAAGGACAAAAAGTTAGCGAATGTAGCACAATCCAAGGTGGCGTATAACCGGAGAATGGAAACAAAGCTGTCTGATAGCGCCTGCATGACGACGTATTCATCCACTCCGCTCGTCAACTAGTTCCACGTAATTAGTTCCAAGGTCGAGGACGTCGTAAACTGAGGACTTCCTGTATAAAAGTCTCAGAACTTTTTGATCACACCACATACTTCCTCCCGATGATAAGAATGTGTCACAACATTGAAGTCACCGCGAGATGAAGTGAATAACATTCATCATCTGGTCACAATGGAACGTTCTGCTGGGAAACCTTGAGTCCTGGCATTCATGTGGTTGTTACTCTGACACTTACCGCTCACGTAAGCATCGTTCCAAGCACAACCCTCCATGGCAACGGCCCTTCTCTGACAGTAGCAGCCTCCTCCAGCAGGACAATGAGCCCTGCCACACTTCATAAACAGTCCAAGAACTGCTCGATGAACACAACAAACACAAGAAGTCAAGGTGTTTCAACCGAGCCTCCAGACTCCCAGATCTCAATCCAGCGGAGCATCGTCAGGACCGACCGGAACATGCCCGATCCATGGAGACCCTACATTGC
Source organism: Amphiprion ocellaris (assembly GCF_022539595.1). NCBI lineage: Eukaryota > Metazoa > Chordata > Actinopteri > Pomacentridae > Amphiprion > Amphiprion ocellaris. Next base: position 35,031,963 of record NC_072777.1, on the reverse strand, counting down.
CAGAACGAGAAGGACTGCTGACATCAGGCAGAGGATACAGGTGTTTGAGGGCAAAGACAAACAGACTGAAAAAGAGTTTCTTCCCAGTGGCAATCAATGCTTTACATCAGGGGTGTCAAACTCATCTTAGTCCAGGTTCCACATTAAGCCCAGTTTGATCTCCAGTGGACCGGACCAGTAAAATCACAGTATAATAACCTATAAATAACCACAACTCCTAATGGTTCCTTTGTTTTAGTGCAAAAAAGTACATTCTGACAATTTTCACATTTAAGGAATTATCTTTTTACAAAACATCATGAACAATCTGACATTTATTAAGAAAAATAAATTCAATTTCAGCAACATTCAGCCTCAGTTTCTCATTTCCACATTACAACTTCCAGATCACAGAGTGTCTACAAAGGAACACAACATTTAGTCATCTGGAACTGAACCACAGAGGATTTTACTTTATGATCAAAATGACAAAAGTCAGACAAAAAAAAAGACAAAAAACAACAAAAACAAGACAAAATGACAAAAAATGAGACAAGCAACACAAAAGACGAAAAAATTTCAAAGCACCAATAAAATAGGTAACACAAGTGACACAACAAAACACAAAACAACAAAAGTGACACACAAAAAAGCGAATATAGCAAAACACAAAATGACAAAAATAAGACAAAAAACACAAGCAAGACAAAAAGGAAACACAAAATGACAAACACGTGACAAACGACAAAATTTAGACAAAAAAAATACAAAAACGAGACAAAATATGACAAAAATGAGACACGAAACAACAAAAGAACAATGAAAAATCTAGTATTTTACTTTCTGATCCAAACAACTTGTCATGGTCCAGAAATGATTTTAAATTTATAGTTTTACTAATTTACAATCTGCAGTTAATGTCTTCTCTGGAATTTTTACACTTTGAGGGCCGGATTGGACCCTCTGGAGGACTGCTTTTGGCTCGCGGGCTGCATGTTGGACACCCCTAGTTTAAATACTGCCATGAAATCAGTGTAAGCTCACCGCCATCTTGAAAATGCAAACATGCAAATACATCTGGACTATTGGGGACTGTGCAGTATCTGTTGAATATAGAAGCTGGTTGGGTGTGTCTGAAATGTGTGTTTTTTTTAGCATGTATTTTACATGATATTTATTAGCATTTTTATTTATTTCTTTTATATTCTATTTTTACTTGCACTGTTCTTTGAAGATTACACTTACACAGGTTGCAGTGACAGTAAAGATACTGATGTGACGTGACCTACACAGTATTAGGAAGGTGGTTGTAGTTGTGTGGTGGTTGTTGTGTAGTTGCGTGATAAAGTGTTTGCATGGATAATGTACGCAAACTGAAGAAGCATGGTGGAAGGTGAACCTTGCATGACAGACGAGCCTCAGAAGGAGTGAATTCTGACAAAAAAATGAGCTTCTTCTGTCTCTTAGAAATGGTTTGGCCTCAAGATGCAAGTCAAACATGCACTTCTTCAGAAAGGATAATGGAGCTCAGCAATCACTGAACAAGAGGAGGAGATCGCTCTCTCCATCTCTGTCTCTGGGGTTTTATCAGTCCTTCACGACTGCAAAAGCACTCGAAACTTTCAATACTATTTCTGTGATAGAAATAAAAACTGCAGGACGCCATTCAGCCGTTACAAGGAGCTGTAATTTGTTCTCTAATCCATCCAGGGGCTTGATCAGCTCTCAATGAACCTGTTATTTTTGAACGCTGTTGGAGAATGAAATCACTGAAAGCTACGTTGATTCTGAAAGGTTTTGGAAGCTGTGTTGAAGTGTGCAAAGACGAGACGGATGCTGAGTCATGACCTCACCTGACACCTTTAACCCTCCTGTTGTCTTCACTTATGGGCACCCAAAAAAATATTGTTTCCTTGTCTGAAAAAAATCCAAAAATTCAGCAAAAAAATTCCTAAATTTCAGAAAATTTGCCAAACCTTCAGGAAGAAAATTCCAATAATTCCTTTCCCAGCCTCCCAAAAATGTTGAAAATGTGGACATCAGAAGTTTCACTGTGAAAACACTGATTTTTTTCCCCACATTTTCAAACTTTAAAACGGATTAATTTGACCTGCAGGACGACAGGAGGGTTAAATCTGATGACAGCAAACATTTCCAAACAGCGGTTAGTTGTGGAAAAGGGATAAATGTTAAAACATTAAACATTTCTGATTTATTTTTCCTTTTAATTTCACTGTACAAAAAATGTTATTTTTACGTTAAAGTTTTTGCAGCTGTAGTCGCCAGGATGCTGCTGTAAAATTACGTTAAAATATTTTCTTCATTTACAGTAAAGAAATGCATTGACACTGTTGATTTTACAGCTTAAAAAATGCTTCATTCCATATTTTACTGTAAAAAAAGCTTTAACCTTTAAAATCTTGGAAATTTACATGAAAATACCATATAAAATAGAGTTTGTAACCTATTATAAATATTACAGCATTTTTCCTTTATCAGCACAAGAGTTTGTGTGTTCAACATTAAATATGTGTGTTTTTAGCTATGACATGGTTATAGCTGTCATAAATATTAAAGTGTATCTCCGTTATTAACATAACATTACATCAGTTTGACCGGTACAAAGTAATTTTTTTTTATAGCAAATAAATAACCACAACAATATGTACATCTGGCTGTAAAAAATTGTATTCTTTTGAGAAATAAATGCAGAAATTACAGTATTGATTTGCAATTTCCTCTTAAATAACTGGGCAAGATTAACAAATATATATTTTTTTTCAAGAGAACATGTTTTAAAAATACAGTTTTGTCCTGATTACTTTTTTAAAAAACTGTGATTAAGTGTTAAATAAACTGTATCAAACTCTTACTGTCATAGTTTGACATTTTTTAACTGTAGAATTTACATTTTTTACAGTGTTGCTGGTCTTGCAACTTTCTAAAATGCTGTGGAATATCTTTAACGACATCAACGTTGTTCATTTGATGATCATTAGCGCTCGTATGACTCACTGTCTGCAGAACTCCTGCTGCTGCAACGACTCCAGTTCTAGAAAACTCAAAACTGCCAGATTATTTATTATTTAGAAGAGGATTCAGATTTGTCAGTTTATTGAAAATTGAAATAGCCTGAACTGCAGGGATGCATATGACACTGTCTGTGATACTGAGTGTTTTATCCAACTAAACACTACAGTGTCTGATTCTGTCACATTTAATGAAGCAAAATGAATGTATCTGAGTCCTGCTGTTGATTTGAAGGGAGAAGCTCCTCTCTCTGTTCGTTCTCCTGCAGACTCCTGAGGCTCGACTCATTCTCTTTCTCCTCTCAGTGTTTCTCTTCAAACCCTCGGAGGATCTGGATGTTCCAGTGAGAAAAAGAAGGAGCGTCGGACCTTAAAGCTCCAAACCTGAAGCTCACTCTGCACAGACCTGCTACACTGATATCGCCTCCGTTTTATTTTTCTTTCCTTTCTGCCGTCGCTGTCTCTCTGCAGCAGCAGCTAATTCCAAAACCTGCCCAGTCATGGATGAAGTATATTTTTTGGAGAACAACAAGTACACCCCAGTAGGTATCGGGTTTAAAAATGGAATCAAATGCATGAGTAGTCATGAGAGCACAGCTGATTCCAGAGACTCACACCCAACACACACTCACTGCAGATCACACACACACACACACACACACACACACACACACACACACACACACACACACACACACACACACACACACACACACACACACACACACACACTCCTTCCAGTCCTCATCAGACACACAGCTGTGTGATTTGATAAAATACTTGGCAGGACCTGCGGTTGACCTTTCTATCTGTGCTTAACGGCTGCTCTATGAGCAACCTGCCGGCCGTTACCAGGCAACGCTGCCGCTGATGAGACCCGAGCTCCGTCCTTTGAGTTCCTCACAGGCTCAGAGGTGTGGAGGATGCCACTGATGTTTCTGTTTTGGTGATTGTGCCGAGTGCCTGCTGGGGACTGAGGGCCTCTGGGGCTCTTGGAAACGGCCCGCATAAACCGAAACGATTTTATCTCCCGGCCTTTATTAGCTCGATGCAACAGAGACTTTTTCCACAGTTTACTCAGGCTTTGTGGATGGAAAACGACGATGCTGCTGCAGCTTTAAATGCATCCATGTGGATCATTTTGTGCGTTTGAGTCTCTTATCTTTGTAAAAAATCAACTGGTTGGCAAGTCCTCTGTCCTCTTCTCTGATAGTTTCTCTGTTACACAAAAAGCCGTCGTTGCTATATTTTAAGAGCTTTACAGTTTTCTCATCTTGGTGGAAAAGTGAAGGATTAGAAAAAGATGGCAAGAGGGAAAATCCATCAGAGGAAGACGGAGACAGTCGGACAGAAGCAGATCACACCCATCTCTCCTTAAAATTTAATACATTTACAGCAAAAAACATACGCAGTGAGCGATGCAGCCAGTGTTTCTCATTTTTAAAACTCTTAAAATTAATTCAGCTAGATGGCAATGCAGTGCCAGCTGGAGGCATTAATCTTCTTTTGCAGAATATTACTCCCATATTAAGACATGAGGACATCTGAAACAGCAGCCTGTGGGTTTTTGTTGTATTTTGAACTTCTTGCTTTTAAAAGTTCTGTCAGCTACTTCACGCAAACAGTCCAAAGTCATAACTGACGGTCCCAGAGGAGATGTTTTACACCGATAGGACAGATCAACTCAGTCATCTGCAGTGGTGCTTCGGACAGTTAGAGTGCGTGACGGCGTGGGTGGACGATCAGGTGGTGATATTGTGTCTGCAGTGTGGGATGAGCTGTTGTGACCCTGAGGCACTGAGGGGAGACGCAAAGTGTGAGCGACAAAATCTGCTCTCAACCTGATCATGACGTCTCATGCAGACATATTAAATGGTAAATGGTCTGTATGTATATAGCACTTTACTATACCGGAAACGATACCCAAAGCGCTTTACGTTATACATCACATTCACCCATTCACTGATGGCAGAAGCTGCCATGCAAGGCGCTAACCAGGACCCATCAGGAGCAGTTAGGGGTTTGGTGTCTTGCTCAGGGACACATTAACATGAGCTCTCCAGGCCAGGGATCGAACCGGTAACCCTCCAGTTACAAGACGGCCACTCTACCCACTGAGCCATGCCTTGATTGCAGACTGACATGAGAAGCACAGTTGCTCAGACATGAAAGTGGTCAAAGATAAGTACAATCAGCGCTGTGCTAATGATCGGCCGCCGTGGTTTCAAAAACATCATCACTACATTTTCCACAACAACTGGTTGTCATTTTAAAAGCTTATGATGTTGGCATCATTTAACATAGTGCTATATTCACTGTTCACACTGTTTACAGTTCAACTGATACATCTGCAGAAAAAAGATGCTCAGGATAATTTAGAACTTGTCCAGAATAACGGCTACATTGTTTATGATACTCTCAGCACTGCCGGCAGCACATGTAGCAGAGCAGAACGTGGTGCGGAGTCAAGCGGTGTCTTCAAATACACTAACATCTTAAGTTACAAGTAGCACAGTAGCTAACCAGTAATAAAAATGTTTAATTATTTAAGAGGCTAATAAAGTTGCCTATAGCCAAATATAAATAATAAACCAGGGAAAATATTATTAGATCACAACTGAAAACAACAACAGCTCGCAGTTTAACATGAATCCTTCAGGATTTAGTCTAAAGAAATTAACAAACAACATTTCTAGTTTCTAAATTTTAACGCGATTGCTTACAGCCCAACTGATACATCTGCAGAAGAAAAGATGCTCAGGATAACTCAGAACTTGTCCACGGTGTTTGTGATACTCTCAGCTCTGCTGGCAGCACATGTAGCAGAGCAGAAGGTGGTGTCAAGCGGAGTCTTCGAATACACCAACACCTTAAGCTACAAGTAGCACAGCAGCTTTTGGTCTCCACCAGCCCTTAAGGGGATATTATTAGCTCAGTAGCTCTTCAATGCTCCACTACGTTCACAAACTAGCTGCTTACTTGTTTGATGATGGTCAGGGGTCATACTTTGAGGTTTCACAGCTCATTTGGCCAAAAACTGCCTAGTCTGGGTGGAATCTATGCTCAGGAGTAGCATTAAGGTTGTGAAAACCTTAAGAATGGGCTAAAGGAGGCTAAAATGCTCTAAACAATGAGGTTTGGTGATGTTTCTAAATGGATTTCTCGCTATAAATGACTCTTTATTTTCCACAGTTATTTTCCACTTTGTTAATACAAAAATGTGGATTAGTGCAGCTTTAACTGAAATGATCCACAGTGTGCATTGTAATCCAGTGTTCTTCTAGCTCTATCTGGCCTTCACCTTCAGTAACACAGAGAGCTCACTCATTAGCGTCTTTCCTGACTCATGCTATGTTTTCCAGACAGATCCTCAACTCGTTGCATTTTCAGCTGCTCCAGCATGGAGGGCAACTCTGAGAAAGTGGCCCTAATTAATACTCATTTGCATAATGCCAGCTATATCCGTGGTTTGCTAAGTGAAATGATAATATGATAATGTGTACTTTCAGAAGGCAAAAAGAATAACAAAACCGATGTTCATTATGCATTCATATTTAGGTTTGCCCCACAAATTGCCTCTGAATACAAATGGCCTCGTCCAGTCTGGTTTTCAAATGTCAGCCGAGAATAGATGCTCATCTTGCTGTGATGGAATGGCAACTGTTGCAAAGGAGAAGCCAGGCTTTTCAGACTGGTTTCCATGGCGAGTATCTCCCAGATATTCTAATGGCTGTATATTACTTCTAGTGTAGCTGGAGTTAGAAAAGGTTTACTTTTCCTTCTAATACATATCAGCAGTTGGTGGCATTGGTTTTCTTTGTCATTTTAATCCTTTAAAAGTTCCTATTAAGTTATCTGCTTTTCATGATATCGTGTCGGAAACTTCTGTAAAAGTGTAATTTCATTCTGCATAGCACTTCTATTTGGTATAATAGATTTAGATAATTTATATTAAAGGGCTGGATGAAGGAAGGACTTCACACGTTTAATGGATAACAGCTGTAATATTCTGAGTTTCAATGGTTTCTTACAACTATTTTCTTAGAGAAATATTCTTCACGGCTGCTCCTCTTGACCTGATCAGTTCAATAAAAGGGGAACTGCAATATTCACCCACACTATCTGATGAGCTGGTGTGTTATTTAGTAGGTATCAAACACAACGGATCAGCTCGTCACACACGAACGGTTTCTTCTTCCAGTTAAAAGAGGTGTCTTACTACAAAAAGCAACATAATGGAAGAAATTCTTTAAAAAACCGTTGTGATAACAGATGTCAATTTTCATATATGAAATATGTGCATAGATGTAACGTAATGTAATGTAAAAGGTAATGTTTTAAAGAACAAACTCATATTAAGACTCCTCAATATGAACCTATGGGAGTCAATTGTATTAAAAGATGCTTTTTAATTTTTTGGGGGGGGAAAATTCAATAATCTTTTTAAGCAGTTTGTAATTTTGAGTGGTGATTCTATACATGTAGTTTTTATGTTGATCGAAGTTGCAGTTATGACTCTATCCAATTTACAGACAGAAAACTGGTCGTTAGCCCCAAACAAAAGCCCAGGGGTGTTACCAAGATGGCTGGAGAGTGGTGAATGTTGCGTTTATCCCGATGTTTTTAAGTGTTTTGAAAAGGACATGAGACTTTATTTTACATATGTGAACAAAAGGCAGTCTATAGGATGTATTGAGGAAGCTCAATAAATTTTACTTCTCTAAGATATGGCAAACATGATATGACATTGGTTTTCTATCGAAGACCTTTAAGAATATTTTAGAAAGTGATTCTATGATTTTGCATGTGTTTACACCTGTCAGCCACCAACGTGTTATGCAGTATTCAATGTGTGATAAGATCATGAAACATTCTAGCAGCACCAAGTGTTACGAAAGGTCTAATTTGTCTAAAATTGTTCAGGTTGAATTTCACTGTATTAGATATTCTTTTAATGTGGCTCTTGAAACACAGTGTCACACCAAGATATTTGAATTCAGAGACCATTTCTAGATCTAGTTTGGTGTCTGATGGTAGCTTTGTGAACATCATACCAACAGTTTTAGATAAATTCAGAAGCAAACAGCCACTAATTTACAGGAACCATGGCTGAAGTAAGAATAGAGGAGGCATCTGGAGTAGTTTTGGCTCTGGTGAAGATGACAGCGTCTTCGGCATACATAGAGAATAACAGAGGGCCAAGTAATGAGCCCTGAGGTAACCCAACAGGGACATCTAGAAAAGTTGATTTGACACCGTAACTTGTCTCTCCAAATAAATAGCTCAGGTGTGAAAGACCACCTGCTCTGCTTCTACTTCTGTTTCCTCTTCAGGTCAACTCTGTGGTGATGCTTTTAAATGTGGTTGCCTGCTTAAATTTGTGGCATAAAATAAAAGTACCAAAGTAGCAAAGCTGAACTGCAGCACATGAAAGCATTTAGTGAAATAACTCGCTCTGATTTCAGGTTTAGAGCTGCTGCATTGATTACGATCACAATTTCCTTCGAGGCAAAAACACAATTAACGTTGAACACGACTAGTCCCAAACCAGCCAGCTTCACATATTCAGATTGTGAGGATGTTGAAAACGCTGCTTTTCTTTTGTCACGGCTTTAATAATAATAATAATATGTAGAGAAAAAACACAGCATGGACAGTAATCTAATGTGAAACCTCTCTTTATTTAACTCTGTGATCTGCAGTCGTTCTCTGCCTCAACCTCCACTTGTGTTTTTAACAGCGAGCTGCTTTTTTTTTCTGGTTACAGATGTCCTCTGGGTGAATTATAAAACCAAATGAGGGCCAGAGGAGCACTCATCTAAATTCTCTCCACTTAATTGCAGTCGGCTGATGCACAAGCAGAGTGTCTTACAAGTGAATGGAAGCGAGGCGTGTGTTTGGTTACAGAACTACCTCTTCCTTTGAAGCTACAACCGGCTCTTCAGCGTGTTCAAGGATTCGCTGACCTACATCCTCAAAGACGACATTTTTACACTTAGAACATGGTAGTCAAACTCATTTTAGTTCAGGTTCCACATTCAGCCGAATTTGATCTCCAGTGTTCCGGACCAGAAAAATCACAGCATAATCTATAAATGACCACAATTCCAAATGTTTCCTTTGTTTTAGAGCCAAAAAGTATGTTCTGACAATGTCGACATTTAATGAATTATCTATTAGCAAAACATCATGAACAACCTGAAATTTCTCAAGAAAAATGAGTGAAATTTCAACAATATTATGCCTCGGTTTATCATTTCCACATTACAACTTCCAGATCACAGAGTGTCTACAAAGGAACACAACATTTAGTCACAGCTATCTGGAACTGAAAGATGTAGTATTTTACTTTATGATCAAAATGACTAAAGTCAGACAAAAAACAACAAAAAACAAGACAAAATATTACAAAATGACACAAAATTACTACAGCAAAAAACAAAATGATGAAAAAAATTGCCAAAAAAGTTACAAAGCGACAAAATATGGACAAAAGCAAGACAAAAAATACTCAAATGACACAAAAAGGCAAAAATTTTGATAAAAAAGTTACAAAGCAACAAAAAACGGACAAAAACAAGACAAAAAAATACACAAATGACACAAACAAGTGAACAAATTACAAAAGCGACACACAAAAAGAATAAAGTAAAACACAAAATGACAAAAACAAGACAAAAAACACAAGTTAGACATAAAGGAAACACAAAACGACAAAAAACATGAGACAAATGACAAAAGTCAGACAAAAAGGAACAAAAACAAGACAAAATATTACAAAAATGAGACACAAAAGCGAGAAACGAAATGAAAAAAATGAGATAAACAACATGAAAGAAAACAAAAAAAGATAAAAAATTAGACAAAAAAGTTACAGTGAGTGACAAAAAATGCACAAATGACAGAAACAAGACAAAAAAATTACACAAATGACACAAACGAGACAAAAAATGACAAAAGTGCAAAACAAAATGACAAAAAAGTAGACAACACAAGTGATATAAAAAACAAAAAACGACAAAAACAAGAAACAACGACAAAAACATGACAAACGACAAAAGTCATACAAAAAAAGACAAAAAGCAACAAGACAAAACATTACAAAAATGATGCACAAAATCACAAAAATGAGATACAAAATGACGAAAGAACAATTATTTTACTATATGATCAAAACAACTTTTCGTGGTTTATCAATGATTAGAAATAATAATAGAAAAAATGTATTCGCTATAATTTTTACACTTGACAAAGTCGTCCCGCGGGCCGGATTGGACCCTCTGGGAGGCCGATTTTGGCCCACGGACTGCATGTTTGACACCTCTGACTTAGAAGCACCAGTAGAGTGTTTGAGACTTTTTAAAAAATGTAGAAATTTTGCAGAAAACCTTTCACCTCTCCGTCCTCTCTTTAAAACGGTCTTGCTTCCACGTTGTCTTTTTTGCAGGGAGTCTCTGCAGGGCACTGGTTTACAGGAAGGAGTGACACAATCAATTTGCAGGGCAAGTGACACAATCAGCGCCTACATAAATCATATGAGCACAGCCAGGCCCACGGGCGCCTGCTGAGGTGACAGCTTCATGGCTCACCTCCAGAATACAAGCTGCCCATCAGCTGAGAGTGACAGATAGCGGAGGAGCGCAGGTACTCAGCGCTGTCACACCCATAGTTCCGGTTGTGGGGGATTATTTTCCGAAATGAAAACTGTAATGATTTATAGATTAGCTGCTTAAACCTGTAATCAGACCACTGGATTACCACTGTACAAGATCACAACGATAACTTGGAGTCTTTCACAACATTCTTATGACATCAAAACACAAACCAGTGTTACAATGTCAGGATTTAATATAAATACAGGCTGGAAATACATCCCTGTGTGGCGGTTTTGGTGGTTAGTAGTGGAGTCTGATTCAGATTCAGAAGAAATGAGGCATGAAGTTTTTATCACAATGGATTAGCACCACCAGTGTCCTTATAAAAGCTGCTTTAAAGCATCAGAACATTTGGTTTCAGATCTTAAAGTCCCTCTTCAAGTTGTATTGATGTTACTGAGACTATTGTCAGTAGGAGACGGTTTCATTGTGGAAATATTTATCTCTGGTGCTCGTAAAGTCCTCAAATAAACTTAGTTTAACTGTACAAAAGTAACTTGGAGAGCCCTGCTTGTGTCAAAACAGCGAGAGGAGCTCCAGCAGAGCTAAAATATTGATTATCTCTTGTATAACATAATCTATTTTTTTTTGTAACCTTAACAGAAAATGTGTCAAGTCCTCAGACAAACTGCAAAAAGCTTCCTTTAGAGTTACTGCTATCACCAGCTGACCATCTCCTAGCGCAGGACGCTCCAGGAAGACTTAATCAACGGTTTCCAGAGAATGAGCGGTACAGCATGTGTTCTCTGCTGTGTTCAGACTGTGGTGGGCATAATGGGCCTTAACTCTCTGCGTCTCTTTGACTCTAATCATTTGCAGGCGAGTTCAGTCATTTGAATGGGTTGAGGAGGATGGTGGAGGTGGACTTTAAAACACTTAGCCTGCTCACATCTACCACCATGAAGGATCCGCCTGCTGCTCTGAGTGACTAACTGACACAAGCCTCAGCACCCACTGAACAGTTTCATGGCTCACTTTCAGGCTAACAGCCCACACTCTGCATCTTCAGTTCACACGACCGACTCAGGAGGGGAAAAAAAAATCTGATTTGAAGCAAAAAGCCCTGATATAATAATTATGTTTTCGCCTGAGCAGCAAATTGAAGAACATGTTTTATTGAAGGTTGTGTTTTTGCTCTTATTCCATTTACAGTTTGGACCAAGCAGTTCAAAGCTACTTCACGCCGCTATTTGCAATCACTATTCATAAACTAGACACATTTGAAATAAAAGTGCCGACATTTATATGGAACCTTTCGCAAAAAGGGACGGCAAAGAGTAAATCATAGTGCCAGTCAAAATCTAATAAATGTTGGATATCAGATCATCTGCAAGAGCTTTAGATGCAGAAGAAATACTGAGTGTTTTACCTTGTTAATTTCTCATTTTTATATGCTAGAAGACACATCATGAACTGAATAGGCTGAGTATTTTCACCTTGTACCTGCAGTGAAAGATGCCAGTTTCAGATTTCCAGGGGCATTGAATGGACCAAACTGAAGAAAGCAAAGCTATAAACTTGTAGGATGATGTTTCTGTATCAGTATTCTTCTTTTGGGGGTTCTGTTGAGCAGTTTTGCACTGTAAAAAAAATTGTTCTTACGGTAAAATTCCAACAGCTGTGGTCGCCAGAATGCTACGGTAAAATAATGGTAAAACATTTTCTACAGTTACGATTAAAAAAATGTGCTGATATTGTTGATTTTAGGGTTTAAAATGAGCTTTGTTCCGTATTTTACTGTAAAAAAAGTTTTAACCGTTAAAAATTAGAAATTGTACATAAATATTACAGCATGTTTCCATTAATAGCACAATAGTTAGTGTATTTAATATTTAATATGTGTATTTTTAGCAAAAAATGCAGTTAAAGCTGTCATAAATATTAAAGCTTATGTCCATTATTAAAAGTAACAAACTGTATTTTTACATGTAATAAATGCAGAAATGTTACTTGTTATAAATATTATAGCATGTTTCCATTATCAGTACAACATGTACATTTAACTGGGAAAAACTGCTTTGTTTTCAAGAATTAAATGCAAAAATTACAGTATTGTTCTACATATTAGGGCATTTTTTCCAATAAAAACTGTTCAGGAGTTGGGAAATGTATTTTTTCTAGAGAAAAAAACATCTAAAAACATTTATTTTTCTCCTGATTAACCTGTTTCGGGTGATTCAGTGTTATATAAACTGCATCAAACTGTTCTAGAGTGTACAGATTTTTACCGCCATGGTTTGACAGTTCTTCACAACATTTTTTACAGTGTACTGTGTTTGGCAGCGTTGTAGGTGAGCTGGTGTGCTCCGGTTGCAACAAGTGGGGAGCAAAAAAAACAGTGATCCACACTTTGTAGAAGATGCAACATCTGCACCATTTCAAGGCAAAGATGGATTCATTTCATTGGAAAAAAGTTCCAAATATGTAACTTTACAGTTGAGTTTTTAGGAATTCAATCAACTCCTAAAAGTTGATTAATCTAATTGCCACAGTGCAGAGATACAAGCAGAAGACCCAACAGAGCCTGAGGAGAAAATATTTAGTTGCTTTACAGCACAGCAGGGATCCAACCATCCCCGTCATGCACCCTCAGGCTCTTTTTATTAGTTTTCTACAAGCCCTTTCAAGATTCATGCATTTGGATGATGAAACATTCACAGCAAACACGACTGTTTGGTAAATTCTGGTTTAAAAAAAGAAGCAGGGTCAAAAAATGATTTAGTTTGAAGTGATAGAGGTTACATTTGGACATTGGAGCTCGAGAAAATCGAGGATAATTGATCGCTCAGACCTAGATGCTCGATCCTGTCCTAATTTTGGACACTGGAATTTTCTAAATTAGTTTTATGCACAAAGTATATGCATGCATGAGTTAGTGTGTGTCAATGGATATCATGATCATGATGATGTGACGTCTTCGTCCTGAAGGTTGGCCACCATAGATCTCCATTTGTGTCTATTCTGTGTTGCACTCCACCTCTTGATGTCATCACTCTGGTGTTCGATCCCGGAGCTCCGTGGAAAGACTCAGCAGCCTCACGTCAGCAACTACTGGCCACTCAAAACTATCGGCAAGGGCAACTTCACCAAGGTCAAACTGGCCCTGCACATCCTCACCAGCATAGAGGTGGAGATTAAGATAACAGACAAGATGCAGCTGAACGCAAACAGCCTTCAGAAGCTCTTCAGAGACATTAGAATACTGAAGATCTTGAATCATCCTAATAAATATAATGGATATATATATCATCAGTTTAACAAATTGAAAAAAACACTGAAATTCACCGTCATTTCAGGCCAGAAAAAGGCCTGTTGTTGGTACCTTTCAGTCTGTGCTGGTTGATGCTGAACACAAACCTCCTACTGCTTCTATACACTGAATACAGTCTATCATGGAGGTTTATTACAAATCTTTCATCTCTGACTCACCGTTGAATACGATACACTCGAGTTGGAAGGTCTGCTTTTTCCACCGGAGACTCAGTCATTGGTATGTTCTTATTTAATTAAATAGCTATTCTTGGTTTGTTTTTTCATATCTTTGGATCTACAGCTAGCAAGGAAGTATGGAGAGCTATTGTCTTTGCTCTCAGAACTCACTAAAGCTTTCAGTTCCTACTGACATTAGCTTTGTATGAGCACTGATGACCTGTGACTCACATTATGGAGACTTTAATGACACTCTAATACTCTTTGAATCTTTCTCGGTGAGGATGAAATGAAAAATTTCCTTTCAATGAGCCTTTTCATGGTTACATAGAATAAAGGAACTAATTTAGTTGTATTTTGTTCCAAGTAAAACATTGAAAAGTATTCAGTATTGGTTGAAAAGTAAATAATTACTGATGTTTCTTTGCTTCCAATGTCAAAAGTGTTTATTAGGAAGCAAAGTAATAAGCATCAGGGTTAAAATTTATTACTGCGCCATAGTAAATATACGGTATCTGAAGTTATATTGTACTATCATGCTATTGCTATCATGTATGACATGTTAGAAACACTTTCATATTGTAATTTGTCAAGGATTTTGTGCAAAATCTTAATTTGATAAGTAACTCGCAACTATAGGTATGAAATAAATGTGGTGGAGTATAAAAAATATGTTTCTCTGTGAAATGTTGGGAACTAGAAGGCAGCAGGAAATGTAAATATATTCAATTTCTCAAACCTGTAAGTGAGGAAATGCGTCTCGTAGTGATTCCACAGCAGCACATGCATTTTTTTTTTGTCTTTTCCATTTGCACAAACACATTTACTCAGTGCCAACACAGAATTGTTACCCCATCTAGCAGCATGATTTCAAATAATGAAGAGTGAGTTCACATCCAGAACAACACTGCAGCATCCAACACGAGCCGGAGTGACAATTCTGTGGCACTCCTTCGAGACACTAACCTGCCAATCAAGCTGGCTCGCACAGGTAATGTATCTGCGCACACACACACACCTACGCACACCTACGCACACACACACACACACACACACACACACACACACACACACACACACACACACACACACACACACACACACACACACACAGATCCACACACAGATCCACACACACTCACACACCTTCCCGCCTGCCAATCTGCGGTGACAGGCAGGTCTGCAGCTCACTTCCTGTCTGAGTCGAGGCAGCAGCAGGGATGGGAAGCAGCAGTGGGAAGCGAGGACGCGCTGAAACAATTGGGACGTTTTATTTGTCCTCAGCAGCTTCCTGTGATGATTACTGTGTTTTACAAAATGGCTGCAGAGTGGGGAGAAAGCAGCACGGTCCGTTGCATCTGTTTCTGCAGCTCTGCCTCGTCGCTGCAGGACCCCGCTCATGCACACCCTATGGAGAGCCTCGTCAGCATAAACACCATGCATCTTTTATACACCGGCCCCCTCTGAGGCATGTTCTGGTTGCTGTAGACAATAGCTCCTTCTGCATCCAAGTAGTTTATGCAAATGCTGATGTAACAAATTAAAGAGATAGAATGGGAATGAAATGTTTGAATATTAATAGTGTTGTTTTTGTGTTTGAGCTGGCACATTTTTTCTTTGCACGTTACAGTAGAAATGTTTGACATTTACTTTTTGGAGTTCTGTAAAATTACGCTTTGATTTCAACTTTAGATGTCTACTGTCCTCCCAAAGAGTTTTCGGATTTAGCTAGCTAATGATATGATTCCTCAAACCCAAGGCGGAACTTTTCGTGTTAAGGCCTCTACAGACTGTGCGATTTTAACGATCTCATAAGTCCACAGCTTGCTACGCTGTACGACATGAATCTAATAATCTTTGGGCATGACGTGAAGTTTGCTCTGTGCAGATTAACGAGGAAAACGCAGCTGAATCTCAGCCTACGATGTATGTGAGTCGACGTGAACGAAGAATAAAACGTCATCAGCGTGCGCCGTCCATCCATGAAAAATAAACAACTGAAGTATAAACGGAGCTCCTACAATCACAGGGAAACTAGCCAAACATGAACCCTACAATCACAGGGAAACTAGCCAAACATGAACCCTACAATCATAGGGAAACTAGCCAAACATGAACCCTACAATCACAGGGAAACTAGCCAAACATGAACCCTACAATCACAGGGAAACTAGCCAAACGTGAACCCTATAATCACAGGGAAACTAGCCAAACGTGAACCCTACAATCACAGGGAAACTAGCCAAACATGAACCCTACAATCACAGGGAAACTAGCCAAACATGAACCCTACAATCATAGGGAAACTAGCCAAACATGAACCCTATAATCACAGGGAAACTAGCCAAACGTGAACCCTACAATCACAGGGAAACTAGCCAAACATGAACCCTACAATCACAGGGAAACTAGCCAAACGTGAACCCTACAATCACAGGGAAACTAGCCAAACGTGAACCCTACAATCACAGGGAAACTAGCCAAACATGAACCCTACAATCACAGGGAAACTAGCCAAACATGAACCCTACAATCACAGGGAAACTAGCCAAACATGAACCCTACAACCACAATGAAACTAGCCAAACATGAACGGAGAGAAATCGCAAAAAAAGGAGGAGGACAATATGGATGTGGTCATAGAACGGAAAGAGAGGACAATTTTGCCAGTTTTTCCGCTATATCCTTCCATGTTTGGTCATTTTTTGTCCGGTTGTGGTTCGAGCTGGAGGACACGTCTAAAAGTCTTCTGCTGCCACAACTCTACCAGGCTGTCTCCTTAGTTTAAATCCCACAGACTTGTTTTGATGTGTTTTGTCGCTGTAACTCATCTCTATGGGTTTATCTCCCATGTGGCGCTGATCAATACATCATTTCATCCTGCATTTCTATTGGTTAGTTAGTTGTTGTAGGTCCAGCAGCATCACACTGTGACACGATCATCCCAAATTCCTGACAGTCAGAATTTTATGGCAGCTTGTCTTTGGTTGCCATGACAACAGCCGTCTTTGAACCTGTCTCACAGTACGACGTAGGACCACTGATTTAGAGCCAAGACCAAAGATATCACCACCATTCTCTCACCGTTGGTATCTTTGGTCTGGGATGGCTGAAAATTATACAGTGTGCAGAGACCTTTAGTTTGACATTCACACAAGAATACTTATAGTTTACAGTTGCAGTTGAGAAGCTGCTCATCTGTAGACTCAGTATTTTAGACTGTTTTTGTCCCTCACAGGTCAGTGAGGTGGTTGAGCTCATTGTTTTGGTTTTATCAGCCACTATGGTTTTTGTCACGACTTTCTTTTGTCCTTTTCCAGATGCAACATCCAGCTGTTTTCAGACCCAGTGTCAGTTACATGCACTGGCACCAAATGACTCACAAAGTGAACAACTGGCTAATGAACACAGCGGAGCATTTAGAAGTTAAAGAGCCACATATTCTGCTCAGCAAAGATCTTAAAGGCTTGAATATGTACATTCACCACATGGAAACAAACTCTACAGAAATGCCAATGCAGCCGGAACAAAAAGGGGAACGTTTCATCTTTACGGCTTCTTTCTGCAACCTCCAAGTGTCAAAAAAATTCAATTCACAGAAATCACATTGGAGGAAACCATTTTGCAAACCATGCGTCTGAGTTTTAGAAACTTCTTGTTGACTTTTTATCTGATTTCTATTCATACCCATGAGCTATAAAAACCAATTTGCAGACTTTTGAAGCTCGTTTGAATCGTAGAAATTCTCACGTTGAACATCAGGGCTGAATTCTCTCAGTTACATACGATGTAACAGCTATGAGGTTGAGAAAACACAAAATTAATCTGCACTTATACGGCACTGAAACACACTGATAACGCACTAATGACAAATATTTACGCAAACCTGACACGTTTCAAGCACGTTCTAAGAGTCTGATTATTGTGGTTGTCTGAAACATTAAAAAATCTTAAACACAAGATTCATTTGAAAACAAGTCTGTATGATTTGTCATTAAGACGCTGTAATATTTTTTAGCAGACAGAAGCATACGTTTAACTTGGATTGAATTTCCTCCGTTTTCTCCCGCCATCACCCAGCAGCCCCGACAGAAGACAAATGGCAGCCGTTCTGAAACCATCCATCAGAAAATAATAAACACCTGTTAACAGGAATCGTACATCCTTTAAATATGAATATGTTTGATTTATGCGTCTGTACTCCCAGGATTAATACGATTACAGTTATTAAAGCGGCTGGATAATGAGTTATGGAAATTCCTGCTCATGAAAGCTTCAGCAAGCTGCCTGTTAAACATCATTCATAATCAGCTCCTTAGTATCCAGATAGGATAGATTTGTGCCCACACACACACACACACACACACACACACACACACACACACGCGCACACGCATACACACACACACAGCAGATGGCTAATATTTGGCATGAAGCTACGGAGTGACAGGAGGTAAATGAGGGCATGAACATATTGACATTAATATTGGCAGGAATAATTTGCAGGAAAACCTATGGCTTGAAAGGATGATTAGAATAACATCATACATGACATACGGTATTTTAACATGACATTACGTGATCCACTAAAAATCAATCCTATTATTGGATTATTGCAACTAATTCTAGATCAAACCATGAAATAATGTGTTTGTTAA
This sequence comes from Amphiprion ocellaris, assembly GCF_022539595.1. NCBI lineage: Eukaryota > Metazoa > Chordata > Actinopteri > Pomacentridae > Amphiprion > Amphiprion ocellaris. The sequence continues at coordinate 35,013,213 of NC_072777.1, read as the reverse complement.
ATGGCCTGAACAGTGAAAGATGGTTCATCTGCATTAAATGAAGCTATAGCCTGTGAGGAACGTTGCTAGAACAGTAGTAAAACACCTCATAGTCTGATTTGTGAGATGATCAAATTTATTGTTTAATTTGATTTATAATAATTTCACTCATCTGCCCCCGCAGACATTGACTAACTTATCTCCAGTGTCTAGTTCGCTGTTGACGAGCTACTACACTGTAAAAAAAACCCTAATAATATTAATAGTTTTTAAACATTTTGCCATATGATTTTACTGTTTTTTTCTGCATTTTTTAAACAGACAAAGATAGACTACGACTTAAATGTCAAGTTCATTTTAGTTCAGGTTCCACATTCAGCCCAGTCTGATCTCCAGTGGACCAGACCAATAAAATCACAGCATAATAACCTATAAATAACTGAGAAAAAAATGCTAAACAAAACGAGAAACAAGCGATGAAAACATGAGACAAACGACAAAAGTCATACAAAAAACTACAAAAACATGACAAAATATTACAAAAACAAGACACAAAATGATAAAAGTGAGAAACAAAATGACAGAATGAGACAGACACAAAACAAAAAAGAGACAAAAAAATTACAACGCGACAAAAACGAGACAAAAAAATTACAAAAGTGAGAAACAGAACGCCCAAGAAATAGACAAACAATGCAAGCAAGACAAAAAAAAACACAAAATGGCAAAAATGCTACACAAAAGAACGAATAAAGCAAAACACACAATGACCAAAATAAGACAAAAAACACAAGCGAGACAAAAAGGAAACACAAAATGACAAAAACAAGAAACAAAATAACAAAAATATGAGACAGGTGACAAAAGTCAAACAAAAAAAAGACAAAATACAAGCCAAAGTATTACAAAAAATGAGACACAAAAGAACAATGAACAATCTAGTATTTTACTTTCTGATCTAAACAACTTGTCATGGTCTAGAAATTATTTGAAATTTATAGTTTTACTAATTTACAATCTGCAGTTAATGTCTTCTCTGGAATTTTTACACTTTGAGGGCCAGATTGAGGGCCAGACCCTCTGGAGGACCACTTTTGGCCCGCGGGCCGCATGTTGGACACCCCTGGATTAAACTGTTAAAGCTGTCTTCTCTGTGACAGCGACACTTTTGATTTCATCTCATGCAGTAACACTTTAAATCTATTATATTGTGGAAGTTGAGCTGCAGCAGGACTTTAAAAGTGTATATTTCAAATCATCTCTGATATCTATTTATCCCTCGTCTCGTCCTGCAGGTCAAAATTGACCTGTTTTAAAGTTTGACAATGTGGAGAAAAAAACGAAGTTTCACAGTGAAACTTCTGATGTCCACATTTTCAACATTTTTAGGAAATCTTTTAACATTTTTGGTGGAAAAAAGTAAATGTTAAAAATGTTTCTTAAGAACATTCACAAAAAACTCAACCAAAATCCTGCAATTTTCACAGGATTTTGCTTGATTTTTTTTGTGAATGTTCTTAAAGAAAATATTAGAAATTTTACTGATATATATGGAATCACTTTAGATTTTTTAGGATTTTTTGGAAGATTTTTACTCATTTTTTGAAAATATTTTCTTGCCAAATTTGGGGGATTTTTTTTAAAATAAAACTTTCAAGGAAAACTTGTAAGGAATTATTGGAATTTTCTTCATGAAGGTTTTGCAAATTTTCAGAAATTTGGGTGATTTTTTGCTGAATTTTTGGACTTTTTTCAGACAAGGAAACAATATTTTTTGGTGCCTATAAATGAAGACAGGTTAAAGCACTAACCCATCATTCAGCTCCACCTGACATGAGAGGAAACAAATCCGAAGTTAGAGACTTGTCAAAATATTTTTTTGTATTTGCACAACCTGAAAATGACTCAATGAGCTCCATTGACTTGTTTTTATTGTTTTTACTGTTGTTTTGTTTTATTACACAGAAGTAGCTTTGAATGCTTCACATCAGCTGACACGGTGCCCGTATTATATTTTTATGAAGTTTTTTAGGCATTTGTACCATCGACAGCCGACCATTCATCACTGTCTGAACGCTGAGATTTCTTTGTTTCTCCTCACCTGCACGTGACATGCACAAAAATAGACGCTTTCTGGAAGACAAAATAATCATTTTGAATGTGTAGAAAAGTGTGTCTCCAGGCGGTGTCAGTCTGAATGCAAATACAGCTTCATTAGTCCTGGAGATCAGGAGATTGAGGTGAGGCTACGATGTGTTCTATTAGAATGGAAGGCACACAACGGGCCGATTTCCTCTGAGACTCTGTCGTTCGCCGTCTTCTATTATATTAAACCAAGTCAATTATCCCAAAGGCAGGATCGCTAGAATAGGAAGCTGGGTGGGCATTTCTTAAACAGAGCAGACCGGCTGCTCCAATCTAAACACGCTGCATGAGATTACAGTGATGAGGACGCTGGAATCCTGTAATTGAGACACGCAACATTATGATTGCACACTGATTGAATATAATTAGCTGTGGCTTTCACTTTGTTTGCTTGCTTCCTTTAATTAAAAGCTCTTTTTTTTACTTTGTGGGAGTAGATCCACATTATGCAGGGGGATGTTTGATAAGTGATTAGCCTGGTAAGACCTGCTAAGATAATTAATTGTCCAATTGTCCAAAAGTGTGCTGCGGTTGCCAAGAGGCCTGAACTCTAATGCGACTGCAACGGCTGTAAATAACTCAGCAGCAGCCCGCTTTAATCCACAGCCACTCAGGAACGATGCTGCAATGCTAACCTGATGTATTCTCACTGTGCTTTTTTAAATTTTGTTTTTATTGAACATTTTAACATACATTCTTGTATGTAATGGCTGAGGCTTTAGTTTTTTTCCCCTCTCTCCTCCAGATGCAATATCTTTAAATTAAACATGAGGTTCAAAAAACAGAAGGAAAATAAATAAAAAAATAAAAAAACAAAAGAAAGGTAAAGACTTCCTTGGTTTTTGACTTTAACCCTCCTGTTGTCTTCATTTACAGGCACCAAAAAAATATTGTTTCTTTGTCTGAAAAATAAATCTAAAAATTCAGCAAAAAAATTCCCCAAATTTCTGAAAATTTGCAAAACCTTCAGGAAGAAAATTCCAATAATTTCTTAACAGTTTCCCTTAAAAGTTTTATTTTAAAAAAAATCCCCCAAATTTGGCAAGAAAATTCTTGTAAATATTTCCAAAAAATGAGTAAAAATCTTCCAAAAAAATCCTAAAAATATCTAAAGTGATTCCATATATATCAGTAAAACGTCTACTATTTTCTTTAAGAACATTCACATAAAAATCGATTTTTTTTGTGAATGTTCATAAGAAACATTTTAAACATTTTTTTCCCACCAAAACATGTTCAAAGATTTCCCAAAAATGTTGAAAATGTGGACATCAGAAGTTTCACTGTGAAAATATATATATTTTTTCCACATTTTCAAACTTTAAAACAGGTAAATTTTGACCCACAGGACAACATTCACAAAACAATTGATTTTTTTGTGAATGTTCTAAAGGAAATATTAGAAGTTTTACTGATATATATGGAATCACTTTAGATATTTTTAGGATTTTTTTGGAAGATTTTTACTAGTTTTTTGAAAATATTTACAAGAATTTTCTAGCCAAATTTGGGGGATTTTTAAGGGAAACTTTTAAGGAATTATTGGAATTTTCTTGCTGATGGTTTTGCAAATTTTCAGAAATTTGGGGAATATTTTGCTGAATTTTTGGATTTTTTTCAGACAAGGAACCAATATTTTTTGGTGTCCATAAATGAGGACAACAGGAGGGTAACTTGCACGTTTCTGTATTGACCCAGATTCAATGCACTATATTGGTCTTTTATCTCTTGAAAACTTGTATTTTCACTTTTCTACATTCAGTCGTTATCATTCCAGCCTAATGTGAGTCCCTGATGAACAGGTTTGACAGTCTCATCCAGGTTAATGTTGCTCTGACAGCTTCATGATGAGCTGCTCTATAAATAGCTGCTGCAGTTCCACCCTCATGCATGATTGCAGTGCACACTTCCCTCTAAACTCTGCCACCGAGTTGCACCTTGACACATCTTACATTTCCACTGCTAGTCTCCAAATGTGCTGCTTCCCTGCCTGCCTGCCTGCCTGCCTGCCTGCAGTGAATATTAAGTCCATTCTCCTCTAGTGTCTCCGTGGGTGTAAGGCCTCGTCCTTGCAGAGCAAAGCACACTCCATCCCTGACAAGGGCTGCACTTTTATCACCTGATGCTGTGAGAGCCAAATGAGGGTTCGGCCATGTTCAGCCATTTATCATCCGCGATCAGTGAGCAGCCACAGGGGCAGAAAGGACCTTGGCTGCGTGTTCGCTCTCGTCCTGCCATTTGTTCTTAAAGTCGACCGGGTTTAGTGTCACTGTGGTCTGCTGCATTCTCTGCCGGGAAAACAAACATCAACCTGGTGGCTTTGTTTGTACACGGCGGGGCTCGTGTCTCTGCCGTTTGCACATATTGTATCTCGTACAAAATACTGGCTTCAAGGTAAAATAGCTGATGATGATGAATGCTGCAAATACGGCTTGAGGCGCGTTAAATGGGGTGCTTATTTATTCTTTGTCCCCGCATCCATTCTGTGTGCCAGCTGTGGCACAAAGCGTTCAGCTGAGAAATGTCTGCAACTTATAATCAATGGACAAATTTGTATACAGCATGGAAAGTTATTAGGAAGCCATTTGACAAGCAGCGCTGTTTTGTAAGGTATCCAACAGCCTTGTTTTGAACTCGTTGAATCGCTGCGTAAACCCATACAACTCCAGGAACATTATTTTTATTGCAGAGTTTGATGAATGTAAGCACAGAACCGCCTCTACAAAGCCACGGTCGCTGTGCTCAGCTTGAACAAAGAGGAGGGTAGGAGGCTAAATTGGTTGCTTTCCCTCAAATTTTCCTAAAAATAAGGGGGTGTGTATCTTTTGATTTGTGTTAACCGGAGGGTTGGTATTCTCTTTCATCCACCTTATTTGCCATGCAGCCCACTCCCTTTGTAATAGCTTGTTTGGACTCACCCTCTGACATCCTCTCAAACCATATATTTGCTCAGTCCTGGCTGGTCAAGATGGGAGCACAGGAGTCATTCCTATTCACCACAGAGGGGTCACACTTTAAAGCCCACTTTCTCTATTTCCTGAGTGTGCTCAGAAGAATATGCTGCAGCAGGTAAACAAGCTGCTATGAAAGAAAAGCATCTGAAATGCAGCAATATTTTCTCTCTAGGGGTGGAAAGCTCCAGACTGAAATATCTCAACAATTTTGGGATGGACTGTCATGGAGTTATGGTGCCCAGAGGACGAATTGTTTTGATTCTAGTGACTCCTTGACTTTCCTTCTATCAGCTTGAGCAGGATAACTTCTGTGATTCAGAGTGAAATATGTCAGTCATCACTAGGTGGATGTTTTCCACAGATATTTGAGGTTAACAAGGACAAACATTTTACCTCTATGTCAAATACCTCAGCCCGTACTAATTGGATTAGCACTGTTTCACAGACATTAGTTGTTACCAAAAGATGACTTTTCCTCTAGTGCCACCCTAAGGTTTGACGTTTGTCTTTTTTCCTTGAACTATCTACAGGATGGATGGTCCAGACATTCAGCATCTGCTCAGGATGATTAACAGAACAGTATTTACTTTGACCTTTTCCTGACTTTTCCGATACAGCAATAGTCTCTAGGTAAAATAGAAATATCTGCAAAACCCATGCCATTCCCAACATCCTTTCCCAACACTCATAACATCCTTTGAATAGGAAAATGTTGCAAAACAAAGACGGTGCACAAATCATGAACTGATAAACTATTAGCTTATTAGCATTGCCATTTTGAGCATGTTTCTGGTTCAAAAACATGGTTGTGGTCCCCTGGATAGCTCAACGGGTTGACCCATGTACAGGGGCTGTCCTGACGCAGCGGCCCGGGTTCGATTCCCGCTCACGGCCCTTTGCTGCATGTCTCCCCCCACTCTTCTCCCTCCTTTCCTGTCTCTCTCCACTGCACCTATCGAATAAAGCCGAAAAAGGCAAAAAAATAACTTAAAAAAAACCAAAACATGGTTGCATCAAGGAATAACTTCACAGAACATCTCGCATGGATGTACACGTTGCTTGTTGTATCTAGGAATAAAAGTACACACCAATCAGCCAACATGTTAAAATTTCTCATCGGTGGAGTGTAAAACATTGATTATGTTGTTCCACTACGATATCCTTCTGGGAAATGTTGGGTCCAAACGTTCATGTGGATGCACCACTCAACTAAACATTGTTCCAGACCAACCACAACCCCACATGGCAACGGTGTTCCCAAACGCCAGCAGAATCCCCAGCATAACAGTGAAACTGCTTAATAACAGCTCCCCAGATCCAAGTCTGATCAAGCATTCGTGGGATGTCAAGTAACAAATCTGATCCAAGAACAGGAACACCACAACCACAGGACCTAAAGGATCTGCTGACAGCATCCTGTTGCTAGACACCACAGGATACCCCATAGGTCCTATGTCCATGCCCATTAATTAGATGCGGATCAGCACCTCCAAGTGAAGGAGTTCAAGTATCTTGGGATCTTCTTCATGTGTGATGGGTAGATGGAGCGTGAGATGGACAGGTGGATTGGTGGCATCAGCAGTAATGTGGGCGTTGGACCGAACCGTCGTGGTGAAGAGGGAGCTGAACCTCAAGGTGAAGCTCTCAGTTTACCATCCATCTACGTTCCAACCCTCACCTATGGTCATGAGCTCTGGGTAGTGACCCAAAGAATGAAATCGTGGATACAAGCGTCTGAAATGAGCTCCTCAGTAGGGTGGCTGGACTCAGCCTTAGAGATAGGGGGAGAAGCTCAGACATCCAGAGGGAGCTCAGAGTAGAGCTGCTGATCCTTCACCTCTAAAGGAACCATCTGAGGTGGTTTGGACATCTGATTCAGATCCTCCAGGGAGACTTCCTTTGGAGGTTTTCTGAACATGTCCTCCTGGGAGGAGACCCTGGGGTAGACCCAGAACCTGCTGGAGGGATTATATATCTCATCTGGCCTGGGAACACCTCAAGATCCCCCAAGAAGAGCTGGAAAGTGTTGCTGGAAGGAGGAATGTCTGGAATGACCTGCTTCATCTGCTGCCTCCATGACCCGACCCCGGATAAGAGGAAGAATATGGATGGATGGATGGATGGTTTTAATGTTGTGGCTGATTGGTTTATAAGAACTAAAACTAGCTTGGCTCACCGTACATAGACTTCAGGCATTGCTCTGTCATTTCCGTCACTCATTTTACATGACTTTTTCCTCCCCTTCATATCTGTAACTTAGCATTATCAAAATCCTCTCCACTACAGGAAACAACAATCCTCAAGTAACAACTACATGCTGAAAATAACAAGTGTAGAAGATTTGCATTGTGAAAAATGGTAAGCCTGTTTGATTTTTCAGTGAATTAGCTATTTTAATGTGCAAATGTTCCATCCAAACATTTCCCCTGTCACTCTTTTGTAGGGACATCACTGCATCCTGGGCTTAGCATTGCTCTGGATGATCAACTGGTTTAAAGAAACACAAAAAGGCTATTTTTTTCCCCTAAAAGCAGAATGATAATGAGGTGCAGTCAGACCATTCCCCACAGCTGTAGAGATAGACCTGGCTGTGCAAGGCTGAACTAAAATTGACACGGCAGATAAACCTCAGCTGTACTTTGTGGTTACTGCGATGTGGCAAACGTCAGTATCCTAGCGTGCATAATTAAAATGACCAACACATTAAACCTGCTCACACAGCAGCTTGCTTGGCTCTTCGTGTTGCTTTTTGACATTTCACTTTGAGCATGTATTAATTTTAGATGTTGTGCCACTGATAGCAGCCTTCATTTGAAATGAGTTTCATACATCTTGTTCAATTCATTCTTGTCCCTTTTCATCTCATTAAAAGAGGAAACAGCATTATGTATTAGTTCTGTTCTCTCTTTATGTAACTGGTATTTGTATTAGCAAATCAGAGCAAAGTTTACTGAGAAATATGGCAAACATTATTATAAATTCCATTTTCCAGCTATAAAATATGCTGTCAGCTCAATAAGGCTTGTGAAACTTGCTCCCCAACTTTTGAAGTGAATACTTAGCACGAGTCAACTTGATATCATTTATAATCGTGTTTTGCTTATGTACTATATATTTTTAGCAGCCAGCCCCTCCGTCTCCAACGTCCTGAATTACAATAACAAAAGCCAGATGATTTATTCCTGCTCCTTTTGTAGTGCTTCTTTTCTCCTACCTGTCTGCAGGAGAAAGGAGTGATGCAATGGGCTGATATCAACATCTGTGCCTCTGTGAAGACAGTGCTGCCCAGATAAGACGCTCAAAAGTGTACAGAACAGGGCTGTACTGTGGGGGGAAGATATGCGGCGCAGACAGATAAAGAGAATAGTTTGAACCGAAGTGGTTACTACAAAAAAATAGTGTGGATAGTAACTTCAGAATGACCTCAGTGCTGAACAGATATAAGGCTCTTCAACAAACAGTCGCTTCCAGCTGAGACTCAGTGCTGCTGTTTGCATTACACTCAGTATGGGCAGTCCTTCTAGGAAGCATTGCTTGTCAGGAACCGAGATGTTATTTGGGCAAACAGCGATGGATCCATTTTCATGAAAGTCTGCCCTCCCTTCTAAATCCACAGTTAAGCCCAACATTATTCAAAATGCTGCCACGTTTGAATTATAGTGAATTTGTATTTGACCACTGGCATAAACAAGAAACAGAAGACAGTGAGACATTGTGTTAGAGATGCTAGGGATGAATTTTAACCATTTCTCTGTTGTTGTTTTGTTACATTTCTCCTAAAATGCAACGTCCAAAATGATTCATAATCCTCAGTAATCAATGGAAAAGCTTTTGTGACTCCACAGCAGTCAGATGCTTGTTATAATCGCCAACATAGTTTTTAGTCCACTCCTGCTATGCGTCGATCTTCAGATCTCTGAGGTTAAAAGCTTCCTTGTCATCACTCTGGTCTTCAGTTTTCTTAACAGATTCTGGACGGATTCAGGTCTGGACTGTAGTTGGGCCACAAAATGTTAACATTGTTTCAGACCACTGTCTTGTTGGAAGGTCCAATGCAGTCCAAAGAAAAGTTTTTCTGCAGAGTCTGATGTTTTCCATCTTATTTCCCCTGATTCTGTTTACTTTGACTAGATTAACTGACCCATTGGCGGAAAAGCGTCTCCAAAGCATTATAATCTGACCACCATGCTTGATTGTTGGGATGGTGTTCTTGAAGTTCTCTTTTACCACACAAAAGTCGTGTTCCTGTTTCCACACATTTCCATTTTCATCTCATCAAACCACAGAACTGACGATCAAAAGCTTTTTCTTCTTTATCCAGCTTTGCTTGTACTCCTTTTTGGTCCGTAGATTCCACCTTTGTTCGGTGTCTAATTGAGATGTTGGTGTCAGAATCGACCAGATCCACCATGAGGTGATTGTTGGCCTCTTTTGTCAGCACAGGGGTCACTTTTTGCCTCCTACCACGACCTTTGAGAGTCTTCCCAGCGTGGAGCTCCGTGTACTTTTTGACGATGCTTTGCACTGTGATCTCTAGTACTTGAAAACACTTGGCTTTATAGCCTTTACCTGTCTTCTAAGTAGCAACTCTCTCAGTGATGTACCCTAATAACAACCTACTGCATCCATTGCTCTCAGTTCATAGTGTATTAGAATGCTTTTGTGCATAGCTAAAATTACCTGGACTATTTGGAATGCTATAAAAGCAGCATGTCCTCAAAAAACTTGACAGTTTTTAGGGGTATGAACAACCCTGAGCGTGGTATTTTCAGTAAATATGTGAAAAAAAAAGTCAAAACCAATCTCCAAGACAATGTCTTACTGTCTTTTGTCACTTGTTTATGTCTTGTCAACACAGTAACAAAAACCTATAAACACTTGCACTCTTTGTAATCAATAAACATATTTTCTGTGCCTGTAATTTTCCAAAACAAAAGAGGCGGTATTTGATATACCAATCACCCACAGCATGCCACAGTCCAAATCAACACTCCTAGAATCATGAAAACCCAAAAAGATGACGGAGACGGGCGTCATCTTTGATCGGTGTTGGCAGCTCATCATTGAATCAACCTGTGGAAATGGAATCAGGTGTTTGTTGCCAAAATCAACAGTTTCATGTCACAGAGGAAGTACACGATGCCCCTCATATACTAAAACAATATTCATTCCATGCATAAAAGGTAATAAAAAAAGAACTTTAAAACTGGTGTCAACCCGCAGATATTCTTATTGATGAGCAATGAAGCCACTTATATATAGCTTTATATAGCTTCTCCTGCCAGTTTCTGTCTCTTCCCCACTGTTACTCTCACCCCCAGGTAGATGTGCAGATGTTAAAACGTGTTATTTCAGTATTCTCAGTGTTGCTTTAGGTTTTCCTGCTATTGGCTGGTGGATCTGTGGACGTCCAGCCAATCACAGACCATCTGGGGCTCATGAGGAGTTTGCATCAAGAGAATTTAGTGTCTATTTATGTCATGGATCGGCGAACAGATCCGTCCTTTGTGCTGTATTGCCAGCTTCATGCCAAAGAGAACCAGCTTTTGCTTCTGAATTGCAGTAATTTTGTTAGAGAGCAGCTATTTTGTTTCCTTCTTTTAACCACCGTTTTTAGCGTCACAATTTTGATTCCATTTTTAAGGAGATGATTTAGTACTGTACTTTAATTTTATTAAGTGGCCGTAGAATCTTTTGGCCTGAGCTCTCCCTGAACTTCAACTTCCGTATTTGACAATAAAAAATTGATCATAAACCTGAACAACCTCTGCGGATTTAGATTCACACGTCTTCTCTTCATGTTATCCAGCTTCTCTTTGTGCAACCAGGAGACAGAAAGACATTAAATAGATCCCAGTTATGTCTGGAAGAAATACATTATGAAAAAAAATCATTTAAAAAAAATATGTGGCAGTGGAATGGTGTAACGTTAAAAAAAACTGTAAGAAGAGTGAAAATAATGGCAAATATTTGTTATACAATGCTATTTTTAGCTGATTAAATACATGAAAACTGTGCAATTTTACCATCACATATTGTTAAAAAATGAAATACTATTTATAGACTTTTTAAAATATATTTTTGATCATGTCACCATGTAACTTAATACTTTTTCTGTGATTTTACTAGATATTATTTGTAATTTAACAAAACACGGAATAGATGTTAAATAACAGCTTAGTGTTTATATTTTTTTCTTTCATTTACATAATGGAAAACATCTGTGATTGTTTTTCCTGATTAAAATACAATAAAATAAATATATTTTATTCATAGAAAAATACAGATTTTGATGTGGATACTATTTGTTTACTTACTTTTTAACCTTTTTTTAAGTTAACGTGTAAATCAATACTGCCTGTGTTTTTACTATTTTCTGCAACTTAAAATAGCAAAAATATGTAAAATAAGCTTTTAAAAATAATTTGCCATTTGTCAATTCTCGATGTACATTTTTACTTTCAAATAGCTGAAAAATAACAAGATTTTTTCTCATTTAAAATTTAAAAATAGTGCAATTTTACAACCAAACATTGTAAAACAACTAATGAAAGGAGAACTGAGACACCAGAAAACACTTTGGATCATCTGAAACACCATAAATCATGCAAAGACCTGAAGAACACGAGTTAAACCTCAGCTCCAGAGGTTGTCACAGCAGCTTCTCAAGGAATGATTCAGGAACAAAGGGACGATGAAGGAATTTAACTTGGTAATAGTAAATAATAAAGAGAAATGATTTAGGAAAACTCCACAAAAAAGCAGCTGTAACTCATTTTCGATTCTTAACAAAGAGCTTCATTTGCACTCTGGTCTCATGAAGGGGTCCAGAATCCATGCAGGTTTCACAATAATCTTTTTTCTTTTCCCATCAGAAATAAATCATCTTCTTATTTGGAGATTATTCAGTTCTGACCTGCTGCTCCTAAAACCTCGCCTTAGGAGGAATAAGGAGCAAAAGAACAAATCAATCAAAGACAGATTATCGTGTCCTGTTTGGAAATAAAAGGATAAAACTCAAGAAAAGCAGGAGTTTCTTGTTGCTGTGCTTGCTGAGTTTTCTCTTTTACAACCTTATGAAGCCAAAAACGGACAAATAAGAGAAAAATCCCATCGAGAGGAGGTAATGTTCTGCACAGGTCACGACTGACTACATGTTATAGATATTTATCCACCTGCACCTCCACAGCTTCAGCAGACCTTCAGACTCCAAAGACATTTATCATCTTGAACCTTTTTTGAAACACTGATCCACATTTTTCACCATTTTCAGATACTGAGACCAAACAGCTGATTGATTTATCAAGAAAATACAGCAGGTCTTTGGTTTACGACGTCCTCCACTTACAGCGTTTCATTGTTACGTCAGAACTGGTTACGTGGAACTAGTTGATGAGCATAGTGGATGAATACGTCGTCACATGGTGCTATCAGACAGCTTTGTTTCCATTCTCTGGTTGTACTCCACCTTGGATTGTGCTACATTCACTAACTTTTTGTCCTTCATTATGGCTCCCAGCGTAAGTCAGACTCTTCTGATGCTTGGAAGAAAAGGAAAGCCGTCTCCATGGAAGTGAAATTAGATAGAATAAAACGCTGGGAACAGGAAGAAACACCAACCAACATGGGTCAAGTTGTAAAAACAGGTCAACATATTGTAGTGACCCTCTGTGATGAATGAGTGAGACTTTATCTGGTTCTCTGCTGGTTTATTGAACCTTCATACACGCTACTGTGGACCGTAGTCAACGCCAGAATAACTAGAAAAACCCCATAACTTAGCTCCAGAATTAGCCACCGTTCCCAGCTCTCTCTACTGCTGACTCTCAGCCAATCAGAGGTGAGCTAACTAAACATGGCACGTTCACTGACATCAGGTAAATCTGGAACTGAACAATAAACATTGAAACCTCAACTTCAACAACAATATCAGTCTGTTACAATATTCTGTTATCTTCTAGTAAAATGATTCATACATGCATGAAAGTCGTTGGTATTCATGACTTTATGAAGAACTGATCAATATCGTGATGCACGGAATGGATTTATTTACGTTTTCATCTGAGTTCTGACTTACGGCGAAAGTTAACTTACATAGATCAGTAGGAACGGAACCCAGAAAGTTGATGAGAGGCTTCGAACAAGTACTAAAAGGGTTGAATCCCACCCAAACTATGATATTTTTCCTAACCCTAACCAAGTCATTTTGGTGTCTATCGCAGGCCATTCATCCCATCTGCTGTAAGACTTTAGAACATCAGCATCACTGGCTGATTTTAACATAAACTGGACTCATATCATATCATCCCAGATCATAAAATTTGCACAGCAATTCTTGCACTGCTGCATCTTTGCACTTTTTAAAACTTATTTTTTGTCATTTTATATTGTGTTGTTTAAAGTGTGTCAATACTGTACTTATTCATTTCTTATAGTTAATATTACTACTGTTTTATTCTTATTATATTACTGTTACTATGTTTATTGGTAAATCAGCTTACTTTAACAATGTGATTTCCCCTGGCGTGGGGAGCAATAAAGGATTATCTTATCTCATCTTAACCAAGCCTCTAACATGTAAACATGTCTAACAAAGCATGTTTTTGGAAACCAAACCACACAATTTAATGCCTAAACCCAACTGGAGACCAAAAGATGAATGACAGAAAACAAAACATAATCCTGAGACTGTCAGACTCTTATGTATGACTGGTTTATGCCACCATCCTAACCTACTAACTCCATCATGTGGAATTGGTCACTCTGTAAAAATTAGCGTTTTTCGCATGGCTTTGTTTACATTTTCGCCAGAGTTATGAGTTACAGCGAAAGTCTAGGACCTCCTGTAATCGTCTCCTATATAAGACACACATTTGCAGTAAAATAGTCTAGTCTAGTGTGTATTTGTTGTGTTTTCTCTATTTTCTGCCTTCACACTTCTATAAAATGCGCCATGAAACCCCGTAAACTGGATTTTTCTGCCTCTGAAAGCGACCACACAGGCTGAACATGCAAACTCCACAGAAAAACGCCCAAAACCACCCAGCAGGTTTAAGCCTTCTAGAAACTGTCATAATACACATCTTTATGATAGATGGAAATACAAGTAAAACTTCAATTTAAACAGATATTTGTTGTGAAAATGAACATACAAAAGCATGTGTTGAACATTTATTAAGCTGTAATCACCATCCAGCCACATGAAAAACCACCAAGTCAAATAAACACACAGCTTCTGCTCTCACAGGCGGATGTCACAGCCATCAATTAAACTCTAAAAAACAAGCCAGAGTTAATCCAGTTGACTTCAAACTTAGCACTGCTCTTCCTAGGACTCCCAGCTACACACCTACCAAGTCTGAAGTAGATCAGATGTGCTGTTGTCAAGATATGAAGAAGAGAGGAGAGGGAGATTTGAGATAAATCATAGAGAAAGTGAAGTTCCTAAGTAGACGTTAGAAGTGAGACAACTCAAAGAGCAGACAAAATATACATAGTAAAGAGTGAAATCTGATCACTGAGACACATTTTTGATATTGTTCTGGCTCATTTATGAATCAATCCAGTTTTATTTTGATCCTACAGTTGTCTCAAGGGCTCGTTATTTCAGACAAATCAAGATCTGTGCAGCGGGAGAGAAAAGAAAAGGAGCATTTTAAGATCTTAAATTGGGATCGGGCTGAGAGGAGAGGAAGGTTATTTCTGAGGAGCTGAGCTTCAGAAGTACAAGAAAATGATTTAACAGCAATATACTGATGTTAAAAACTGCCTCTGGTGAAAATCAAGTTGTTTTTACACGTCCACGTGGATGAAATCATGAGCAAAATAAACTGAGTATCAAACTATAATCTACTGATGATGGTCTGAAAAATAAAGATTTCCAGGGTTTCATACGTGACAAACTTAAGGAACGAATCCTTTGTGTATCGTTGTTCTGAGTCAGAACCTGGGGGAGTGTTTAAGATGTGGTCCTGTTCCTGAACTTCAGCTGAAAAACTCAACTTTGATAAGATGCAACAGTGTTTAGTTTCATTTAGGTCATGAAGGGCTTCGATTCAGGGCAAAAACCCATAAAATAATGACTGGAGAGGGACCTGGGTGTTTTTGTGGTCATGTTGTGTCTTTTTGTGGTTGTTTTGTGTGTGTTTGTGCTCATTCTGTTTCTTTTTTGGTCAGACTGTTTTGTGGGCATTTTATGTCTTTTTGTGGTCATTTTGTGCCTGTTTGTGGCCATTTTCAGTCTTTATGTGATTATTTTAGGTGCTTTGTGGTCATTTTGCAATTTTTTGTAGTTATTTTGTGTTTTTCTGTGGTCATTTTGTGTCATTTTTTGTCATTTTGTGTGTTTTTGTGGTCATGTTGTGTCCTTTTGTGGCTATTTTCAGTCTGTTTGTGGTAATTTTAGGTATTTTGTGATCATTTTGTGTGTCTCTATGGTCATTTTGCAATTTTTTGTAGATATTTTGTGTCCCTCATAATTTTGTGTTTTTATATGATAATTATGTGTCTCACTGAGTCATTTTGCATTTTTCTGTGGTCATTTTGTGTTTCTTTGTCATTTTGTGTCTCTCTGTGTTCATTTTTGGTCATTATCAGTCTGTTTTGTGGTTGTTTTTTCTTTTTATGGTAATTATGTGTCTCATTGAGTTATTTTGTGTTTTTCTGTGGTCATTTATGTTATTTTAAAAACACAAAATAACAAATTGTATCTGTGTCCCAGAAATCCCTTCCACTAAGTTCCCCATTGCAGAAACACCTCTCTAGGAAGTGTGTTAATTCCAGATCACATGACCTGCTCCACATGATGTCATTTCCTCCTGGAGAAAAGACTGGCCAGACTCCAAGGCTTTCTGAGTTATTTAATATAAAGTAGTCAACAGGTTTACTACAATGTCTTTAGTAATAACTTTACATTTCAGTTTTACTCAATTGTATATATAATATTTAGAAGAATCTTTCTGTAAAAATGCCATGTGGTGTTTGGTTAGAATAAAAGAAATGTTGATTTTAGGCCTGAAAACAGCAAAAATGTCAACTATGATACAGAAAGTCCTGCAATTATATATTGACCCTCCTCTCCTCTATGTTGTCGTACCATAGACTCTCCTGTAGGGGGCTACAGCGAGCAGACATGTCATAGCCGGTGGCGCCTCATCAATAAGGTCACAGAGCAGTGGCACAGATGCTGGCTGAGGTCTGAGTCCTGGAGAGAGCAGCTAATCACAGTCTCTGTGGGGGAACAGCATGGAAGCCGTCTGTCTTCTGACTATCTGCATGCTCATGCACACACACACACACACACACACACACACACACACACACACACACACACACACATGCAAACACACACGCAAACACATGCAAAGACACACACACACACACACACACACACACACACACACACACACACACACACACACACACACACACACACACACACACACACACACACACACACACACATGCAAACACCCTCCTGAGCAGGTGGGAAACGGGAGGCAGGCGTCCCTCCATGGTGCATCCATAAACATATCAGGAAGCACGGGCCGTAGCGCAGGAAACACGTGTTATTGCTCTCCCCGCTGCGTCGCCCTCGTTTTGTTGCCTCTGTGTTTGCCCAGATCCTAAAGCTGACAGTTCGTGTATTCAGACGAGTCCGTGGGCTCGTTGGCTCGGCAGCGTGTGTTTATCTTTCGTACATTAAAAGTAAGCAGGTTTGCTTGCTAACCTGCCATGGCAACATCATGCGGTATGTTGCATTACATGTCTGGAAAGATCAGAAAAAGCGGCGTTTCACTCGCATTCATCATGCTGCTCAGACATTGATGGAATATTCCTACGGGATCAGTATTACCTGGGGATCTCTGGTAGTTTGTGAATTAACCCCACGTCTGTGTTTCTTGCAGTGGAAAGTCTATATTTTACTGGAATTTACTGACATTACAGCCCGGATATGATGTCACATCTGTGCACTTTGCAACATCCGCTGCTATTTTTGAGAAATATTGATTGGAAAGCGTCTGGTCACACACTCTGGAGTTACTGGACTTAAGTGATGACAGGTGTTACACCGATTCTGTGATCCGTCAGATTATGTGACCTGAATACTTTCTGCAGTATTTTCACTGCTTACAGCATAAATGTATTTAGATAGTGAGGTGCATTTTGACAGCTGGTAACCAAAACCCGTGAGCATATGAAAACATCATGTGATGAATAAATAGTTGTGTGGGCCTTGGCCTTAATCTGATGGGCCGTCAGGGTGTTTGAATTCAGCCTGTTGAAAGATAGGCCTAAAAAAATGTTTCTCACTGAATGCTGCTACGCATGTCATCCATCTCTATATCTTCACAGATTTCTCTCTTCCTGTTGATCTGATTTTCTGTTTCTGTGAACGGTCCATAGGCCTGTTGCGTATCGGCCTACTGCTGCATTTGCACCTAAAATGCTGTCAATAATTTCCACCTCAGTCTCCAGAATTCAACCAGGAAAGAGGTAGAAAAAGATGCACAATAAAAAAAGACAACTAAAATACCCTCCAGTCACTGAGATGCAGATTCGTACAGGACTAGTATTATCACAGGATGTCGACATCCTCCAAAATTATTACCAATCACCATTGGTCCTGAGGTAATATTAATCCCGTGGGAATAGGGCTTTAGGTGAGCCTCAAGCAGAAGCAAATATTTTTTAAGAAACTCAAAGTGCAAATATGTCATGTTGGGAGAAAAAAGAGCAACAATCTGCAAGAATAAAACAGACATGAACAGGATATTCAACCTGCACCAGGCCACATTTGGGATGCTGTATATCCTCAACACGTGGGAGTTGAAGCCTTGTTTCTGCTTCAAACAAACATCTATATATTTCCTTCACTCCATAAAGCTTTTCATCCCATGAAAGAGCACTGATGCGAGGTCAGATTGATGCGGTTGTCAGGATCCTCTCGGCTTGTCTGTTCCATCAAACCAAATTAGAGGGGCGTGGAGGTATAAAGGGATGAGAGACACACTCACAATGTGATCCAATCAGCAGTAAAACACTCCCAGCGGTGAACACACTGTAAAGGCCACACTTTTAAGAAAATATAGTCTTTACAGCCGAGGAGGCGGCTCAATAATAACACACACACACACACACACACACACACACACACACACACACACACACACACACACACACACACACACACACACACACACACACACACACACACACACGAGCTCCCATAAGTCTCTCCACCGGCGTCACTCATCGAGATGTAATACTGTACAACTCTCAGGGAGGTTTTATTTAGGCTTTAGATGTACAGACTGACTCATTCTTTAAGCACATGAGTCATCAAACTACGTATGAACTTAACACGAAGCAGCAATTTTCATATTTCAACCAGGACTCCGGGGGGAAATGATGCAAATTCATTAGTCCGAACCGATGACAAATGAATGCCTGCTTTTGGATATGGGATACTTCACCTGCATTCTGTGATCGATACTTAATTACACCGGCTTTTCCTGATTTGGTGGATTATTGGTGGGGAAAAAATGGCTTGTTTGTGAGGCCAGAGCGGCCTGGCGAGCTTCTAAAGACACAAAGTGAGTGAGCGATCAGTAAGCATGCATCATTACTCCGCAGTCGATGGTAACAAAGTGTCCTGAATCAGGCGTAACGACGTTAGAGGTGGAAAATGGGGAGGGATGGCAGATGCTTAGTTGGTTACCCAGGCTGCCGCTGTGTTGGCCGGGCCATCGCTGTGCCCTAATGCGCCTGGCAAAGAAAGCCCACAACAACAACAAGAACAACAGGCGAGACGATTAATAATCCACAGTCAAAACATATGCTTCTGTTTACAGCTTCAAAGTTGCTTTTAGGAACTCGTAATTGATAAAAAGAGGCAAAGAGCTGATTAATTACTTCAAGGCTGCCGGGTGAAAAAACTCAGAGGAACAATGGTCCCATTAGAGTTCACTTAAAGTGCACTGAGAGGCTTCATAAATCTAGGAAGTGTTTGGTGGATATGTGTGCTATTCATTCTGCTCAGAACGCTGCATTTAAACGAATGTGAGGCTGCATCCACTCAGAACAATTTTAGCCTTCTGTATCGTGTAATATTTCATTTACATGTAAAATATTTCAGTTTTAGGTGCAATATTTTAATTTAATTTGCAACATTTCAACTTCTGTATTATTATATTCTACTATAATGTGTGGTATTTCTACTTTTTCCAATTTAATGTGCAATATTTCATGATTATGCGTTCTATTATTTTACTGCTTCTGAATCATTGCCAGTATTTTTATTTATTTTAGGTTATTTGTTTTGAATTTTAGTAATGTATTATAATATTCCCTTAAGATAAGACAAATTAAGGTAAGATAAGAGATGAGATGAATGGGGTTAAGTTAAGACAAGTTAAGTCGAGATGAGATCACGTAAGATGAGATAAGCTAAAATCAGCAAAGCTAAGATGAGATAAGATATTGATCCCTCACTAGGGAAATTCAAATGTTATAGCTTCTATACACAAATGAAGCCTAGGAAGAAACAACACAAGAAGAACTAAAGTACAATAAGGATAAAAAATAAAGTGCAGTAAGGATTTATTGGGTTGTTTTCTGAGTAAAATCTGGGATAAAAAAGAAGCAAACATCTCCATGTTGACCATTCAGCAGCCACTGTTGTGTTTCTGACACACTTTGGACTGCATTTTGGCAGCTGCTAACTTATCAAAACTATACAAAAATAGAACTTTACTTTATCAGTAGTGTTCAGTTAAAAAAGATGTCTTCATGTCCAGAATGTAGACTAGTTGGGGAAAAACTCGGGAGAAGGAGGGCTCAAATCTGTTCAGGATGTGGCTACTTACCAGGTAGTTTTGGTGCCTAAACTTGATCAAACATTGAGTGAAAACTAAACCTGAGTGTGAGAATATTTATCCCACTCAGGATGTGAACCCTAATCTCCTCAGGACAAGTCCCCTTGCGAACTAATGCCTTCTTTTTCTGATGCAGGCTTTGAGATTATTTCAGCATTTCCTCCTACATCATGTGGCCATTTTCCACTGCAGGAACTTGCACTTTTGGGTGTCTTCTGACCACAATTAAAAATTCTTTAAGGGAGAAAAAAGTATTTATTCCAGTCAGAAACACTGCTGTGCTAGTCTTGATACTGACTGGGTAACCTTGAAGAAGAGTGATTGGTTGAACTCAGAGAGGACAAGTGACACTTTTCTGCCTTCTTGATGTCCTTATCAATCAGCAGATCTCTCCACTAATGCAACAACCTAAAACTGTATAAGCTAACATAATACAGGAGGTCCTCGGTTTACAACATCCTCGACCTACGGCGTTTCATCGTTACATCAGAACTGGTTACGTGGAACTAGTTGTCGATCAGAGCGGATGAATACGTCGTCACATGGTGCTATCAGACAGCTTTGTTTCCATTCTCTGGTTGTACTCCACCTTGGATTGTGCTACATTCACTAACTTTTTGTCCTTCATTATGGCTCCCAGCGTAAGTCAGACTCTTCTGATGCTTGGAAGAAAAGGAAAGCATCTCCATGGAAGTGAAATTAGACAGAATGAAACGCTGGGAACAGGAAGAAACACCAACCAACATGGGTCAAGTTGTAAAAACAGGTCAACATATTGTAGCGACCCTCTGTGATGAATGAGTGAGACTTTATCTGGTTCTCTGCTGGTTTATTGAACCTTCACACAGGCTACTGTGGACCGTAGCCAACGCCAGAAGAACTAGAAAAACCCCATAACTTAGCTCCAGAATTAGCCGCCGTTCCCAGCTCTCTCTACTGCTGACTCTCAGCCAATCAGAGGTGAGCTAACTAAACATGGCACGTTCACTGACATTAGGTAAATCTGGAACTGAACAATAAACACTGAAACCTCAACATCAACAACAATATCAGTCTGTTACAATATTCTGTTATCTTCTAGTAAAATGATTCATGCATGAAAGTCGCTGACTTTATGAAGAACTGATGGATATCGTGATGCATGGAATGGCTTTGTTTACATTTTCACTGGCGTTGGGACTTACTTTAATCCATAGGAACGGAACTCCGATGTAAGTCGAGGACCCCCTGTACACCTTGTGACTGGAGGATGCTCTTAGACCTGGACCAAAAGCTCTGCTTTCCACCTGAGACTGCCTCCACCAACCTGCGACCAGGACTGGTGCTATGGTCGGCGTCGCTTTGGCACGTCTACATCATGGAGCTCACAGTGCCCTGGGAGAGCTCATTAGAGGAGGCCTATGAGCACAAGAAGCTGAGGTATATGGAGACTGCTGCTGATGCAGAAAAGCGAGGATGGAAGGTGAGGGTTCGACCAGTGAAAGTAGGCTGCAGAGACTTTGTAGCCACCTGGACATCCAGCCTTCTCTGGAAGATGGGAGTACGCAGGAAGACCCACCGGCAGTAGATCAAGGACCTCTCCAGAGCCGTTGAAAAAGGAAGTCAGTGGCTGTGGATGAAGAGAAAGGACTCCACCTGGGCCTTCAGGTGAGTAGACGGCATCTAGGGGGGTGAACCTGGGATTCACTGCTGACTCCTCTGGAGGTGTCATGGGCCTATCGGTGAAACACTGATGAAGGAGGGTGTCCACTTGATAACCCAGAGGATGAACTCACTCACTGGACCATCCCACAGAGTCTTAGGGGTCTCGTGTATGTAAGAAGGGATATCAACATCTAGTCCTACACAACAGATCCACTGTTCGATTTCCTATGTGCTAATAGGACTGGAGTTATGTTCAGTATCTACTATCTGTCATTATGGTGCACTCAGAGGTGAAACTACCCCACAATGGAAACAGAAAGGTGAAAGATTGCAGTGTTCCTGTGACAGGAAGCTGCCTGTTGTGTTACTTTACAGGAAGAAAACATGTTTCTTTAACCCTCCTGTTGTCCTTATTTACGGGCACCAAAAAATGTGGTTTCCTTGTCTGAAAAAAATCCCCAAATTCAGCAAAAAAAATTCCCCAATTTCGGAAAATTTGCAAAACCTTCAGGAAGAAAATTCCAATAATTCCTTAGAAGTTTCCCTTAAAAGTTTTATTTAAAAAAAAAAAAAATCCTCAAATTTGGCAAGAAAACTCTTGTAAATATTTTCAAAAAATGAGTAAAAATCTTCCAAAAAAATCCTAAAAATATCTAAAGTGATTCCATATATGGCAGTAAAACTTCTAATATTTTATTTAAGAACATTCACATAAAATCAACCAAAATCCAGCAAAATTCGCTGGATTTTGGTTGATTTTATGTGAATGTCCTTAAGAAACATTTTTAACATTTCTTTTTTTCCACCAAAAATGTTCAAAGATTTCCCAAAAATGTTGAAAATGTGGACATCAGAAGTTTCACTGTGAAAATATATATATTTTTCCAGATTTTCAAACTTTAAAACGGGTCAATTTTGACCTGCAGGACGACACAAGGGTTAAACAGAAATGGCACAGGAATGTCATTTTATTGAGACAGCGTTGGCTGCAGCTTGGCTTTGTGTCTAATTTGCAAAGATTAAGTTGGTAGCACGATCGTAATTACATCTGCTAAAGAGCCACATGCTAACATGATCACTGTGAACGCATCAGCATGCTGCTGGCTGCAGATTCTCAGCTGTGTTGGCCTCTCTTTACTCCTTTCCTCTCCTCTGCATGGATAAATCAAAACCGCTCCACAACACGCTCCCTCTGCATAAAACTAATGCGCTATGAGACTTTAATAAACTCCACACTCACCCCAAGAAGTATTCAACCTTGAGAGTCTGATTTTATGCACTTAAATCCACCCGTAATGTGCTTGACGCGAATATGATGCCGCCCAACGCCCTGTGAATAACATCTTCGGTAAATTTGAACAAATCACCACTTAAAGACAAGCCGCGGTGCCGATTATCCCTCCCATCAACCTGTCCTTTTCTTTCCCTCTTTCCTCAAGGACAAAGGCGGGTGTTAATAAGACTCATTTAGCACAATGCAGCAAACGAAGGCTCACCAGAATGCAGAGATAATGAGATAATAAGATTGCTTTCAAGTAGATAAACATCCCGTAAATATCGCTGGCTGTCGCAGGTGTTTGGGAGTGGAGCGTGTTTAATCAGCGCTCATCAACACGCGTCACGCAGAGAGGTCAACCTCTGGAATTTAACCCTCGTGTCATTTGAAAATGTGGGAAAAAAATATATGTCCACAGTGAAACTTCTAATGTCCACATTTTCAACATTTTTGGGAAATCTTTGAACATTTTTTGGTGGAAAAAAAGAAATGTTAAAAATGTTTCTTGAAGAACATTCACAAAAAAATCTACCAAAATCCAGTGAATTTTTCTGGATTTTGGTTGATTTTTATGTGAATGTTCTTAAAGAAAACATTAGAAGTTTTACTGATATATATGGAATCACTTTAGATATTTTTGGAAGATTTTTACTCATTTTCTGAAAATATTTACAAAAATTTTCTTGCCAAATTTGGGGGATTTAAAAAAAAAAAAAAACATTTAAGAGAAACTTTTAAGGAATTATTGGAATTTTCTTCCTAAAGGTTTTGCAAATTTTCCGAAATTTGGGGAATTTTATTGCTGAATTTTTGGATTTTTTTTCAGACAAGGAAATAATATTTTTTGGTTGCTGTAAATGAAGACAACAGGAGGGTTAAACAAAGATATGGATCCACTAAATCTCCTCAAAATAAATCCAGAAACATGGATCCATACAAGCGAGTCAGTCTCTGAAATGTTTTCATCGTGAGCTTGGGCCAGTTTATGGAGTTTGTTCATCAAAGGGAATCAATAAAAATCCTTCCAGTCTTCGGTTGATGTCAGGAACATGATGTGGTTGTTATCAGCCAAACATCTACGCATGTATCAAATCAATTATATATAAAAGACCGACTTTCCTCTCAAACATGTGATCTTATCATGCAACCCTGTGATTGATTTATGTGGAAAAAAATGCAGGAGCATGTTGATTCATGCAGATTTATGTATGTGAGTTTGGAAATCCACAGCAATTAGAAGCTCCGTGTTGATAAAGTTACCTTTTTCTGCAACAGAAATTTAAATTCCCTGCAAGCAGATATAATCCTGTGCCGCCCCCACCTCGCTGAGCACTGCTGGAGAAACATAGCAAGCAGTCAGCTCTTATCAGGTCAATAGATTTTTAGCAACCATGGCTACGCTTGTCAACTTTAGCTGATTGCCTGACATATTTCTTCAGTGTCTCCTGGCTCATCTACAGTTGTCAGTTCTCCAGAATGCCCCTGGCCATTCAGTTAATTCCCCTTACAGCATGTCTTCTTCTTTCTTTTTTCTTTCTTACCTGGACTGTGGCCAGTTCTGTCAGTCCTGATGTCTCCATCGCCCAGAGTGGCTCCGTCTATCTGCCTCCCCTCCTGGCTCTCTGACCTCTCTTTATTCCTCACCCTTTCCCCCTTTTTTCTATTCAGTCTTTTCCTCTTTCATCTCACTCTACTCGACCTCTTTCTACAGCAGGGATGTCCAACATGAGGCCTGTGGGCCAAAAGTGGTCCTCCAGAGGGTCCAATCCAGCCCTCAAAGTGGAAAAATTCCAGAGAAGACATTAACTGCAGATTGTAAATTAGTAAAACTATAAATTTAAAATCATTTCTAGACCATGACAAGTTGTTTGGATCAGAAAGTAAAATACTAGATTGTTCACTGTGCTTTTGTCTCATTTTTGTAATATTTTGTCTTTTTTGTTGTTTTTTTGTCTGATTTTTGTTGTCTCATGTTTTTGTTGTTTTGTGTTTCCTTTTTGCCTCACTTGTGTTTCTTGTCTCATTTTTATCATTTTGTTTCGCTTTATTCGTTCTTCTGCGTATCGTTTGTGTCGTTTTGTGTTGTTTTTGTGTCGCTTGTGTTGTTTTTGTGTCGCTTGTGTTGTTTGTTTACTTTTTTGTTGTTTTGTTTCTCGCTTTTGTCATTTTTGGTGTCATTTGTGTCATTTTTTTGTCATTTGTCCATTTACTAGGTGCTATATAACTTTTTGTTTAATTTTTTTGTCTCTTTATTTTGTTTTGTGTCGTTTGTCTCATATTTTTGTAATATTTTGTGGCTCGTTTTTGTCATTTTGTATCTCATTTTTGTAATATTTTGTCTTGCTTTTGTTGTTTTTTGTCTTTTTTTGTCCAACTTTTGTCGTTTTGATCCTACAGTAAAATCCTCTATGATTCAGTTCCAGATGACTAAATGTTGTGTTCCTTTGTAGACACTCTGTGATCTGGAAGTTGTAATGTGGAAATGATAAACTGAGGCTGAATGTTGCTGAAATTGAATGAATTTTTAATTTTTCAGACTGGGCTGAATGTGGAACCTGGACTAAGATGAGTTTGACTCTCCTGCTCTCCAGCCTCCTTCCTCTCTGAACTTCTGCAGCTCTCCCAGAGGTCCAGCAGCCAAACAGCCAGCGGTGCCACATTAGACGCTTACAAATATGGAGCCCAAAGTATCCATGATGCACACTGCATAAAGATGTTATGGGGCCGAGGTAAATCTATCACAGGCGACATGAAACACTTGCTGAGGTGGTTGGGACAGGAGAGGTTGTTTTCCATAAAGATCGGACTGCGCTCCTCTGTATTCTCTAGAATAGCCGCTCTGATGCAAATCAATAAAGTAATTTTCCCCCAGACTTGTCGTAATTAACAATCTGCCATGTGTGCTCAGGGGAACTGTGGCATTTGAATAGAAGCGACTTCCAGCTGCTCCTGAGACGGCTGTGATTTAAGAAGTTTGAGACAGGAAGGCGAGAGGGGCTCTGTGAGTAAGCATTTAACTAATGCTTTTATATAGTCTGTATCCTTAAAAGTGATTCCGGCTGACAAAGCGCTAACGTCTGCATTTAACTGGAGGGCGAGCTGCTTTTCTTTAAAGATACCGTCCTGTTACCAATGGAAATACCTAATTAATTAATGGAAAATAATTACCTGATTATCATAATGTTGGCTTGAATCAAGAAGTAGGATTTCTATTTCTGAAACTGGAAGCCTTTAGAGTCGTTTAATGAACATATTGGACATAATTACAGGAGTTTCTCAATAATTTCAAAAAACATGCAGGAAAATAACTCCCACATTCATTCAACATATTTAATGGAGCTGTAGTCAGCTTTCTGCATGATAACAAAGTGATGGATGACAATTTAATATCATTGTCGGTGAGCTTTTGGTGGAATTGCATCGGTATGATCAGCGAAATGATGAGAAACAGCAACATCAACTAGGATAAAGATTAACGAGATATTTTCATACCGAAAACAAAACTAAAGCTAACTAAAAAGCACAATTTTAAGACGAGGAAATAATGTTGGACTGTCGTTCATGCTAATAAAACCCAAAGAACTAAAACTGGACTGAAACTAAATATCATGTGCCAGAAAAATGTGAACAAACAAATCCTCCACATCAAAAATCTGTATTTTTATAAATCTTGTTATATTCTTTCATAATGTGTGGCTATTTTTACTCTATTTAAATCACCAGAAATTAGTGAAATTTTATTTGCATTATTTGAAAGAAAAATATGTTTATCAGGGATGTAAATTTAAAAAAAAAAAAATTGAAGTGTTATTTTCCCTATTTTATTAAATTACAGAAAACATTTAATAAAATCTCAGGAAAAAAAGAAATAGTTTCATGTTGACTCTGTACTGAACAAATTTACTTTTCCAAATAGCACTCTGTTCTTTTACAATGATTTACTGTATTCTAATCTGCTAAAATATCATTCTTGTACAGATATTTTCCACTATTTGTACTGCTTTATTATTTTTACAGTTTTGAAATCTTTCACTATTTTACTGTTTTAACAGATTATTTGTGACACCTTTGCAGCCAGGTTTTTATTTTTTCAGTACAGATGTCTGAATTATTTGGGCAAATTTTCATAATAGCTCTACTCCTTCTCAGACATCTATGGACAAATATTTATTTTTTGTACATGTCTGTTTTCTACGTTACTTTCTTTTCTTAATATTTTTTACATGTTTAATATAAATGTTATCTATTCTAAATTGAGATTGTTTAATTAAATGCACTGTTGTGCTCACAGTGGTCTGTTAATATCAATATTTGCAGAGGGGAAATGCTGGTTTTAATTGTGAAGTGTCAATTATATTTATACTAAACCAATACCAATGAATTAAAATAGCTTCCTATCTAATGTAATTATATTTGAAAACGAGGTCTTCTACATTTTTACTACAGAGATCGGCTCTGCTTATATTTTTAACGACAACAACATTGGAAGTGTGGGATTTTTGGGTCTCTATACACAGTTTGAGCTCCGTTTTTTAAAGCTAAATGTTGCTTTATTTCAACTGTGTGCCATCAATAGTACTGCAGGAACAAACTCTCTCCACAATCAACTGCACAATCGACTGCAGTTTTTGGAATTAATGAAGGCGACGCTTATTGACGTGTAATCAGCATAATTATCCCGAAGAAGGCAAAGTAATCAGCGCCAGCATAACTTTTCCAGATGATCACCTTCATTTCCTCTCAAATTTCTCTCTTTACAGAGTCGTCATTCCAGAAAGTCATCTCTCCATCGACGGGGAATAAACAGCGAACACAGCGGTGGTCTTATACTGTATATACTACACGCTCAAACGTGCACTAAATCAGCTCTACGCTTCAAACACACTGATGAGGTGAATCCAGGTAAAAGCCATTATCCCTCCCTGATTTGTCTTATTAAATCCATGCCGCTCACTGGGGAGGAACGAGGTAATGAAGAGAAGAGGAGGAAGGATTGTGGAGCTTTAAGGCGACTCTGGAAGAAGGAGCTTTGATTCAATAACAGGAAACTTCCAGTGCAGCTCCTCTAAATAACTGGATGTGTGCTCGGCTGAGTGTTTATGGCAGATTTTGAGATGATGTGTGAAATAGAGGGATTTTGCCGCCACCATAAAAGCACCGAGTCGAGGTGATCAGTCAAATTTATGCTGCTGTTGAATTGCGTATTTTTCTCCCTGCGTGAAATGAACTGACCACAACAACACACACACGCACACACACGCACACACACATAAAGAAAGGAAGGAAGTGGTGAACTCTATTAAGAAGAAATTGGGTTTCATTTGTTTATAGGAGATAACGGTGTGCATGTTGCAGTGTGTCAATATTAAGTGGGTGAAATTCTTTCTGAAGGCAGAGCTGAGGCCAGAGATAATGGCAGCTGCAATGATCTGGTTTCATTCGGTCCCACTGAGAGTTATGTGACGATGAAATCTGAACTATTGACTCCCGAGAGGGGCTGAAAGAGCTGTGTAGGTTTACCTGTTTATCGCTGAAGGATAATGGGATCTACAAACAATCTGAAGGCCGCTACACACTGTGTCATTTTAAGCTGTCCCAGACCAAAGACAACAACGGTGAGAGAATTGTGGCGATATCTTTGGTCGTAGCTCTAAATCGGTGGTCTTACGTCGCACTGTGAGACAAGTTCAAGTAGTCCATGGGCCCGGACCCAAAATCTCCAGTATCATTACCACTCAAAGTGACCAATTCTTTTTGGTATTTTTAACTAGCTATATGTCTCTAGTTTGCATTTTGATGTGACAGCCGTTGCAGACTCACAGCTTAATGAATGTTATCACTGGTTTAAAGGACACAATGAAAGGGTCTGAGCCAAAAGTCTAGCAAGGGACTGCAGATGGAAACTAGCTACAAGCTAACTCTGGTGCAATACATCAAATGGAAACATTTATGTTTAATATTGTACATGGTCCCTTTTTAAATAAACTGATGATAATAATAATAATAATAATGATAATAATAATAAGTCCAATTTGATAGGATTATTCCTCGTTATGAAAAAATAAGAAATGCCACACATCACCATCTGTGTTAATAACTACAACACAGAACAATACTACAGCAAACTTGAGTCTGCGAAAGATTTCCTTGTTATGGTAACAAGACTGTGACAAAAACAAGAAACAGAATGACAAAGCAAGACACAAAACAACAAAAACGAGACACCAAATGACAAAAATGAGACACAAAATGACAAAGCAAGACACAAAATGACAAAAACAAGACACAAAACGACAAAAACGAGACACAAAACGACAAAAATGAAACACCAAATAATGAAACAAGAGACAAAATGATAAAGCAAGGCACAAAACAACAAAAACAAGACACAAAACAACAAAAACAAGATACAAAATTACAAAAGCAAGACAAAAAACGACAAAAACAAAGATAAATATTACCCTTTCTCAAACAATTTTATTTGATTACTGACTTATATTAGATCTGATTTTTGCATACAGTGAAATTTAAATGAATTGTGCCATACAGTGGTTATGGTAAATGTGACCGTTTGACCAATAAGTGATAAAGCTGCCAGTGTGGAAAGACTCTCACATCTTAAGCTACTTATATTAACCCAACGTACATTTTAGTACCACTTAGGTTTGGTCACCTGAGGTGGTGCCAATATCTGGTCTGGCCTATGGACTAAAGGATGGCTGTTGTCATGGCAACCAAAGACAAGATGCCATAAAATTCTGACATACCGCTTTTCCACCAAACTGGTTCCAGTGCTAGTTCGGAACCAGTGGCTAGTTTCCCTGTGATTGTAGGGCTCGTGTTTGGCTAGTATCCCTGTGATTGTAGGGTTCATGTTTGGCTAGTTTGCCTGTGATTATAGGGTTCATGTTTGGCTAGTTTCCCTGTGATTGTAGGGTTCATGTTTGGCTAGTTTCCCTGTGATTGTAGGGTTCATGTTTGGCTAGTTTCCCTGTGATTGTAGGGTTCATGTTTGGCTAGTTTCCCTGTGATTGTAGGGTTCATGTTTGGCTAGTTTCCCTGTGATTGTAGGGTTCATGTTTGGCTAGTTTCCCTGTGATTGTAGGGTTCATGTTTGGCTAGTTTCCCTGTGATTGTAGGGGTCATGTTTGGTTAGTTTCCCTGTGATTGTAGGGTTCATGTTCGGCTAGTTTCCCTGTGATTGTAGGGTTCATGTTCGGCTAGTTTCCCTGTGATTGTAGGGTTCATGTTCGGCTAGTTTCCCTGTGATTGTAGGAGCTCCGTTTATGCTTCAGTTGTTTATTTTTCATGGATGGACGGCGCACGCTGATGACGTTTTATTCTTGTGCGTTCACATCGACTCACATACATCATAGGCTGAGATTCAGCTGCGTTTTCATCGAGCAAACTTCACCCAAAGATGATTAGATTCATGTCATACAGTGGCGCAAGCTGTGAACTTAGAAGATTGTTGAAATCACACAGTGTGTAGAGGCCTTTGCAAGATAAAAGAAGTTCCTCTTGTATTTAATCTTACTGTATACACTACTGTAGGGCTTTACGTCCTTTTTCCTCCTCCTTCCTCTTCGTGCTGACTGCTGATTGGCAGTTTGATGGAGTGAAATACAACAACGCTGAGGAGAAATGTGATCTGACTGTGCTCACATTCGATGCTTGGTGATTTTTGCCAGGGGAAGCAACAAACAACAAACAGATTTCACCAAGACCACGCAGCCCGGGCCGGCACAAAACAAGATAAACAATGTCTCCGGAGGCTAAGAGAGAGGAGCAGAGCAGGCGGGGAAGTGCTGTGTTTGTTCTCTGATCGATGCCATACATAGTGCATGAGTTCCCAAAGAACTATGGGTAAGAAGTTGTTCACTTCTATACAGGCACAGAGACAGAGCTGCGCTATTGAGATGAGGCTGTATGAAGGTAAAATGTAAGACGCTTCTTTGAAAGGTGGTGAGAGTTTCTCCTCTCTGATAATAAAACGTGATGTTAGAGCGGATCGATGGGCGAGTTCAGCCAAGCAAAAGGCCAGGGACAAGTCCTGCTTTAGGAGGGAAAATAAAGAGTGAAGACCAGCCGTGTTTGAATTACGCCGTCATCTCCTTCCACTGAGGTTTGATTCCCTCCAATAACCACCCATAACCCCGGCTATTGCTGAGCTCTCAGAGAAAATTAAAAAACAGAATTGCCTTCATAAATATTAATCTGTGTGAGGCAGAGGTTGTGCCCTTCACAATTATTCATGCTCTCCGGAGCACATTTGTCAAGAGTAAACAGTATCCTCCTGTTTACCTAATGCACAACATTTGGTAGGTGAGTGGGCATAATTGATGCCTTCATATTCCATTCTTGAGGGTGTAATTAAACATGGTCTGCTATAGAAAACATTCGTCTCTCTACTCCCCACACGCTCTGTGGTATCTGCAGACTCATGTGCACGGCACACTGCTGCATGGCTGCACTCTCATCCATTTCTTCAACAGCAGCGACTTGATTCAGCCGGAATTAAAGGTGGAGATGGAGTTAATTTCACAGCTTTTTGCCGTGTTATCACCTCTGTGGCTGCTGTAGGGCTACTGTAGACGCCCTCAGCCTGCACTACTTCGTCTTTTTGGAGGATGGCCTGTATATTATTAGCTGCTTGCTTGGGCATGACAGAATCATTAGCGAGCAGAAAATAGGCCAATAATGCTTTTCTCTATGCCTTTATGTGCTGTTATTGTCCGTGAAGTATAGATTGCAATTGTACGGCCAAATTATCTTGTCATTTTGCTCACATACATTCTAACATTCATGATGTGTGATATTATAAAATCCTCTATGACAGAATAAACTAAGAATATTTAAATAGATTAAATCAGTGGAACCTGTTTATAGGGATCCAGTTATTGGGCCAGAATCTTTCCAATATAAATGCTGTTTACAAAATTCACCTTAAGTAACAAAGCAGTCTGCTTAGAGTTCTCATTAACAATATATCAGGAACAAATTTTATTTATTTTTTTAATTTACTTTGGCACACAGTACCATGTAATAAATTACAATAGAAGTGTAGCCAAATTCTAACAGCAGCGGACTTTCCAATATATGGTTTTCTTGATGTATTTAGCTAGGAATATTATTGAAAACTTTACACTGATGCCCAGAAATAGGCCATTATGACATTGGTTTTACATTAAGTTAAATCATTATTCTCCATTTACAGTGTTTATTTAATAGAGTACAGTTTGTTGCTCATTGCTGCCTTTGAATAAATGTTCTGGACCTAAAAAATGTCACTTAAAAATCCTTTATCCTTTATTATTTTAGGCATTTTAGCGCTACATGCATCCAACAAGTTTGATAGATATGAATTCTGGATCTCAAAGATTGAATTTATGGTATTTTTCTGCAATTCACAATATTGTTTATACTTTTTAAACATAGAAAATGTTGTAATTAGCAGGTAATTACAGTTAATGTTGATTGCAGTGCCAACATTATATAAATACAGTATATTATCATTTTCTGCTATAAAGTGCTGTAATCAAATATGCAGTGAATATTTTTTTAATTTCACAGGAAAAGTTGTTCCAGTGTATGTTTTTTCTGCTATAGTCTCTCACTCAAAAGGAATGAATGAACTACTGAGGGATCATGGGAGTTGTTGTCTTCATCACTACTGATAAAAATCTACCTGACGTGACAGAAATCATGTAATTGGACGAGTTAATTCAAGCTAAATTTATCCACACGTATTCAAGGAACGCCATTTCACTCTAATAAAAAAGCCACAATTAATGACAACTAAATGTTCACTGCTAAGTTAGCTTTAGATACAGCAGGTTTAGCTGCTATATGATTACAGTTGTGGGACCCAGCAGTGTTATCTGTGGTCAAAATAATCGTAATAACCGTCATCTATCATGAGAGATCAATGAAAAAGACCACAGACTAGGCAGCTAGTTAGTCTGGATATGATGCCCGCGTGGGGCAGCCAAAATTTAAATATTGAGACATTGCTTTTACATAAGTCAACCAACTATATAACACTGGTTGAGTCTTTTTCAGACATTTTAATGTGTAAATGTTCCTAATCACAGCTTGAACTCTCATGATGCTTGTTTCCAGTCGGCTACCTGAAGCTGCTGCAGACTGAACTCATCTCGGGAAATTAATCTTCTCTCATGAAAAGTCTCAAACAAACTGTCAAGAAATGAGCCAACGAGACGGCGGCAGCAAAAGTTGGTGTTTCTCAGGCAGGAAGGAACAGCCATGGCTGCCAGTGATGGAGACAGAAAACAAATGTGCAGGAGGTTGAAGCTGCACTCGTCAAGTGGATTGATAATGCCTGGTCACGTAATGTCCCCTTGAGTGGGCCATTTGTGAGGGAAAAGGAAGAAGAATTGGCAGCAGTCTTGGGAGAGGATAATTTGAGAGTTTACGTAGGCTGGAATGAGCAATTTAAAGAGGAAGAAGGTTGTATTTCAGGGACTACACATGTGTCACGCAATGAATACGACTGGAGAAGAAGCAGGAAAACATTCTGGATGCCAATGAGAGCAGAATTCATTTCCACATGTTACCTGATGACACTCTGACCTTTAAATCTGACAACAAACGGAGGGTAAAGAAATCTGACGAAAGCATCAATACTGTCTTTGAAGGGATGTTCTGTCACTGGTGGAAGTCAAAACTCACACTTCCTCAAAGATGTCCACACACTACCTGTCCATTACTGAAGGTTCTGATTGGAAGACTACGAATCTGGGCTTGCAAAATGGGCCAAAAGAAGACGAGCCATGATCCCATGATGGACTAGAACACTGAGAAATATCCAAGACACCCTCATATCTCCAGTCCTGTGACTAACTTAAACTGAGTTGCATAAAATTAATGAAGAAAGTCAAGCTAATTCTGTAGATATCTCCAAAAAAATCTGCCTCCTGGATGTTATTCTCATGTTGTGGAAGAAGGAGACTTTATTTGTCAGAAATACATTTTTACAGCATTGTGAAATGTTGTTTTTTACATATAAAAGTTGGAGTCAGACTGTAGGGTTAGCCAGGGTACAGGAAGGGTCCAACAATGGCAGCAATGGGGTTTAACTCTCTGACCTTCTGATCAGTAGCCCAGAGACTCAACTGTTGCGCCACTATCATCCCAAGGGAAATCTTGAATTTCCCTCGGGATTCTTAAGTAACAATCAAGCAACCAATCAAGCAACCAACCAACCAAGCAAGCAAGCAAGCAACCAACTAACCAAGCAAGCAAAGCAACCAAGCAAGCAAGCAACCAACTAACCAAGCAAGCAAGCAACCAACTACCCAAGCAAGCAAAACAACCAAGCAAGCAAAGCAACCAACCAAGCAAGCAAGCAACCAACTAACCAACCAAGCAACTAACCAACCAAGCAACCAACTAACCAAGCAACCAACCAAGCAAGCAACCAACTAACCAAGCAACCAACCAAGCAACCAACCAAGCAAGCAAGCAACCAAGCAAGCAAGCAAGCAAGCAACCAACCAACCAAGCAGCCAACCAGGCAAGCAAGCAAGCAAGCAAGCAAGCAACCAACTAACCAAGCAACCAACCAAGCAACCAACTAACCAAGCAACCAACCAACCAACCACCTAACCAAGCAAGCAACCAACCAACCAACCAACCAAGCAACCAACTAACCAAGCAACCAACCAAGCAACCAACTAACCAAGCAACCAACCAACCAAGCAACCAACCAAGCAACCAACCAACTAACCAAGCAAGCAAGCAAGCAACTAACCAACCAACCAAGCAACCAACCTTTTTTGTCTTTGTGTATTTTTTGTCGCTTTGTTTCTTGCTTTAGTCAATTTTTGTCTAACTTATGTCATTTGTTCATTTTTTGTTGCTTTGTAACTTTTTTGTATATTTTGCCTCTTTTTTGTTTTGTTGTGTCGTTTATCTCATTTTTTGTCGTTTTGTGTCTCGTTTTTGTAATATTTTGTCTTGCTTTTGTTGTTTTCTTTGTCTTTTTTTGTTTTTTTTGATCATAAAGTAAAAATACTATATCATTCAGCTCCAGATAGCTGTGACTAAATGTTGTGTTCCTTTGTAAACACTCTGTGATCTGGAAGTGTTAATGTGGAAATGATAAACTGAGGCTGAAAGTTGTTGAAATTGAACTTATTTTTCTGAATAAATTTCAGGTTGTTCATAATGTTTTGTATAAAAGATAATTCCTTAAATGTGAACTTTTTCAGAATGTACATTTTTGCACTAAAACAAAGGTTATTATAGGTTATTTATAGGTTATCATGCTGTGATTTTGGCAGAACACTGGAGATCAAACTGGGCTGAATGTGGAACCTGAACTAAGATGAGTTTGACACTTCTGCCATAAGGTAATTCTCATGTATGCATTTTGAATAAATAAGTGATTTTAAAAAGAGCACTACAGGATTTTGGTAGCCACGACTGGCCTACACATCCCTGTATTTGTACATTATGCATAACTCTCCTGCTGAAGCATCCTTGAGCAAGGAAGACGCCCATGAAGCACCAAGTAGCTTCGCTTTGCTGCCAAACTGCTGCTAGTGAAGTGTGCACAAATTTACTGTCTCAGCGCATTAGAAGAATTAAGTCCTGGCAGCGCTGTACGTGACGTGAAGATTTTATGGTGCTGTATCTCAGTCTGTGTTTATAGATGATCGAACCCCTGAAGATTCCTGCATTAAATTCATCAGTCTTTGTCCTTCTGTCAGCTCAGACGACCACACGGTCTCCCCATCCCCTTCCTGCCCGTCTGACGCTGGGAATCAGTGGCGAAGCTTAGCCGGCCGGACCCTGGGGAGCTGCTGGTCTACCTGTAGACAGCCCCATCAGATCTTATTCCCTCCACTGGAACACAATCATACAGTGAGAGGGAGAGCGAGGTCCGTCCACAGAATACTGATGCGGGAACGAAGAGGCTGGAGGAACACGGAGGCCGAGGGATGAATCCTTAAAAACGCAGTGTGCAGGACTCGGAGGATTTGGAGGAATGTTTGAGGAATCAGAGGAATAGTGAGAATACTGGAGGATGCTGTGGGTTTGTGGGAGGCAGCAGCAGAGGAGGTTAAAGGGGAGGAGCACTGGGAGCGACCTTTAGGCTGCCGCTGTTCGCAAGAATTGTAGTTTAAAAAAAAAACACAAAAGTGGTTTGTAAGTGGAGGAAAAGTTTGTGGCTAAGAGAGCTTTTGGGAGAGAAATAATTCAGTGACACTGGAATATACACTGGAGACTGAAATATTTCACCTACAAGATCAGGGGTGTCCAACATGCGGCCCGTGGGCCAAAAGCGGTCCTCCAGAGGGTCCAATCCGGCCCTCAAAGTGTAAAAATTCCAGAGAAGACATTAACTGCAGATTGTAAATTAGTAAAACTATAAATTTAAAATAATTTCTAGACCATGACAAGTTGTTTGATCATAAAGTAAAATACTGGATTGTTCATTGTTCTTTTGTCATTTTGTCTCATTTTTTTGTAATATTTTAGTTTGTTTTTGTTGTTTTTTGTCTTTTTTTCTCAGATTTTTCTCATTTGTCTCATGTTTTTGTCGTTTTGTGATTCCTTTTTGCCTTGCTCATGTTTTTTGTCTTCTTTTTGTCATTTTGTGTTTTGCTTTATTCATTGTTTTGTGTATCCTTTTTGTTGTTTGTCAATTTTTTTGCTGCTTTGTCTCTTTTTTGTTTTTTTCGTGTTGTTTGTCTAATTTTTGGTCATTTTGTGTCTCGTTTTTGTTGTTTTGTGACTCATTTTTGTAATATTTTGTCTTGTTTTTTTTGTTTTTTCTCAGATTTTTGCTGCTTTGTTTCTCGTTTTTGTCATTTTGTGTTTCTCTTTTGTCTTGCTTGTGTTTTTTGTCCTATTTTTGTCATTTTGTGTTTTGCTTTATTCATTGCTTGGTGTATCATTTTTGTCGTTTTGTTTCTTGTTTCTAGTTCTTTAATGTGAATATTTTCAGAATTTGCACTAAAACAAAGGAAACAGTTGGAGGTTATTTATAGGTTATTATGATGTGATTTTACAGGTCAGTTGGGCTGAATGTGGAACCTGAACTAAAATGAGATTGACATCCCTGCTCTAAGTCAAATCAATATTTGGCATTTTTACTGATTTAAATTCAACTTTGAAAGGAGTTTACTTTACATCTACATCATCGTTCATGATGTGTCTTCCATAAAATAAAAAAACGCCATGTGGACGTAACAAGGTAAAGCAACAACTTGTTTTTCATCGGAGGGTTTTTTAAGGATACCAGATGAGGACTTGTGGCCTGAAAGTTACCAGTTCAGAATCGGACATGCATCTGGTATCCTGAGAAGAGAGACTCTCTACAGCTGACATCAATAAGCCTCATTTTCTGGCTGTTCAGAAGCCAAAAAGCAGAAATCTGGTTGTACTGAGCAGCTCCAAACATGTCTAACTGTGAATGAGAATCAGATTACCGCTGGAAAAAGGTGAGTCATGCTGGAAAATCTTCCCTGCGTAAATAAACATTTTAAAACTCAAAGTAAATTTTTGCTCCTCTGCTAGGATTCCTCCAGGAGTCTGATTCTGTCTCCCATCTCAGGTTAATGCAGTGGTTCATGCAGACTACAGAGCAGTCAAAACACTGCGCGCCATTTTAGGTGATTTACAGTATTATTCTCATCTAATAGCTGGCTTAAAGCGCTAATCGTGCATGCTAATTCCTGGCTTAGTGTGCCTATGGATTAGAAGCCCATGTAATGTACAGTTAATCTCATATACACTGCACTGGAAATCCGCCTAGAAGGGTTTCTCATCATCAAAAATTTTCCCTCTAATTATGTCTCCAGAGAGAAGCTCAACTCCCACTCGAGGTGAGCTCGTCCATGCAGGATTGGCGGGTCCACATGCGTGTGGAATACAGAATACACGCCCTTGATCAAGCTCCCAGCTGCTGCCTTTATATCCAGATCCACAGATAGGAAGTGATGGACACTTTTATTTTTGCACATTATGCAGCTGGTAATAGAATTTAATCCCACCACAAGGCAGAATATGTCTATCTTCTTATTCCCTCTTACAGCTTTAATAATCAGCCCTCCGTGCAGCCACATTTAATAAAACTCAACGTCTTTAAAGTCCAGCGAAGCCGTTCCACAGCGTTTTCCAAAACTCTCTCTGAACTCACAAACAATAGCTTAAAAAAAAGGGAGAGAATCTAATGTAATGTGATTTGCTCTCCCTTTAGCGAGTTCTTCTGGTCTTTTCTGAAATATTAATAACCTGTTAATTATCAGAGCAGTGGCAGGAATAGCAGGGAGTGAGACACACCGAGGGATTGAGGCCACACAGATCTGAAAGAATACAAAGAGGAGAGAAAACAAGGCTGGATGTGGCTTCATATTTCTATCTATCTACTCTCCCACCCTGCAGATCCTCCACAGAGACTCCACACTGTTCTGCCTCTTTCAAAGCACCCGCCTGTGGTCTCATTCACCACTTTCTCTCAGATTTTCATCAAATCTAGAAATAAGCCCGATGTAATGCCGCTTCTGTTGGCAGCAGACTTGCACTGCAAAAACTCCAAATCTCACCAAGTCTATTTGTCTTATTTTTAGTCAGTGTCTCATTCCACTCGATTTAAGATAAATTCACTTAACAAGAGACATTTCAGCAGATGGAGGGACTTGTTTTAAGACAATGCATCTTAAATATCTTGTTAAATCAAACAATCTTGAAATTATCTTTTTTTGAGTTGAATTTCACAAGAAAATTCAAAATAAGTTTAACCCTCGTGTCGTCTTGCAGGTCAAATTAACCCGTTTTAAAGTTTGAAAATGTGGGGAAAAATCAATATTTTCACAGTGAAACTTCTGATGTCCACATTTTCAACATTTTTGGGAAATTTTTGAACATTTTTTGGTGGAAAAAAAAGAAATGTTAAAAATGTTTCTTAAGAACATTCAGAAAAAATCAACCAAAATCCAGCAATATTCGCTGCATTTTGGTTGATTTTTATGTGAATGTTTTTCAA
This sequence comes from Amphiprion ocellaris, assembly GCF_022539595.1. Taxonomy (NCBI): domain Eukaryota; kingdom Metazoa; phylum Chordata; class Actinopteri; family Pomacentridae; genus Amphiprion; species Amphiprion ocellaris. Next base: position 34,974,324 of record NC_072777.1, on the reverse strand, counting down.
GAAAATACTAGAAGTTTTACTGATATATATGGAATCACTTTAGATATTTTTAGGATTTTTTTGGTAGATTTTTACTAACTTTTTGAAAATATTTACAAGAATGTTTTTGCCAAATTTGAGGGATTTTTAAAAAAATAAAACTTTTAAGGGAAATTTCTAAGGAAGTATTGGAATTTTCTTCCTGAAGGTTTTGTAAATTTTCAGAAATTTTTTTGCTGAATTTTTGGATTTTTTTCAGACAAGCAAACAATATTTTTTGGTGCCCATAAATGAGGACAACAGGAGGGTTAATACATCTCAAATTAGGAGGTTAGATGAAAGCGAAAATTTATTTTTGAGTGAAAAACTGCTTCTTTTTTTTTTTTAGCATGTCTGGCTTATTTTAAGACACCTCAGCCTGACAATCTTGGTAAAAATATAGCTAAAAATAAGTTTTCCCAGCTAATTTTAAGATCTCAATATTCTAAATATCATATCTTATTTCAAGAAATCTTACCAAGACATTTTTCACTTGTTCTATTGGCAGATTGTTTTTCACTTATTTCAAGGTAAAAGTTCCTTGAAATAAGTTTTTTTTCTTGTTTTGAGAGGAGCATTTTTACCAATGCAGTTTTGATCCGGCGCTCTGTTTGAAGTGACAGCTCTCGTTTTCAAGCACTGAAAACCAATGAGGAATTAATTTGTCCTTAACTTGTTCAAGTTCAAGTTTGAAGTCTTTCACCTTGATTGACTGATTGATGTCCCTTTACTTAATTAAGGTAAAACCAAATAAGAGCAAGGATCTCATTCACAATGGAGCCTTGAAAAATACATCATTAGAATAACTATATCATTTAACAGAAGTTTGAAGTGTTTAAAGGTTAAAAAGTGAAAAAGCAATGAAGCCTATTCCACCTAGTAGCAGGTGGAAGCAATTCTTCCCAATTCCGATTCCGAGCCAGTATTTTTTCCACATTTTCAAAGTTTAAAACGGGTCAATTTGACCTGCAGGATGACACGAGGGTTAAAAATGGTCACTTTTCTCACTGCTTCACACGTCACAAATAACGTATATTTCAAAATAAGTTATGTTCCCTTCAAAGTGTATTTGAGAAAGCAGTTTAGTAGTATAGGAACAAGATTTTTTTCTGGAGTTGTCTGAGCTGCTACAGTCCCAAATTTCCAGAAACAATTTTAAAAAAGGACAAAATGGAGCAAAAAAAACTAGCTGACACGACTGACTGCAGAGATTGTCCACATAAAAGGACATCATATGGAACATCATATATTCAGATCTGTGTGTCATCTAACATTTGTAGGGGAAACGCGACCACAAACTTTAAACATAAAGCAGCACAACAACATGAAGCATAAACCACACACTGACAGCTCTGCTAATGGAGTTTCAGCCCCTCTGGCTATGATTTTGTTTCCTCTTAAACCATGACCTCATGGTCTGACTTTTTCCTTTAAGATAAAACAGAAAATTGTTGCTCCTCTAAATTTGTTATTTATTACCAACGCATTATCAGTCAAATATAAATGTGTAGCGTTGCATGGAGCCAGTCAGTGTAATCGTTATGTAGATCTGGACAAATGAGGCAAGTGAGACAAAAAAGAAACACAAAATGACAAAAATGAGAAACAAAACTACAAAGCATGAGACAAGCAACAAAAGTAAGACAATAAAAGACAAAAAAACAACAAAAACAAGACAATATGAGACACAAAATGCCAAAAGAACAATGAACAATCTAGTATTTTATTTTATGATCAAAACAACTTGTCATGGTCTAGAAATGATTTTAAATTCATAGTTTTACTAATTTACAATCTGTAGTTAATGTCACTTTGAGGGCCGGATTGGACCCTCTGCAGGGCCGCTTTTGGCCCGTGGGCCGCATGTTGGACACCCCTGGTTCAAACAGATCAGTGGTGCGTCTGGGTATTAAAATCCTTCTGACCAGAGGACTAGATCTCACAGGATTTAAGGTGGTCCAGTATGTACATGTAATATGCACTTCTGGTTACCATGCAACTGCTTAAAAAAATAGTCAAAATAAAACTTTGCTTCCTGGAAAAATAAATCCTCTCCTTCAGGTGCAGTTATTTTAAAGTTTGTGGCATTAATGCAATTCAAAGGTGACACATTTTCAAGTTGACATATGCAGGGAAACACCCCCAAACGTCACCTCGGTGATGTTTTTATGTAAAATCATGATAATTATAAGCGTGTTCTTTAAGGTGGCAGGGGAAGTTTTTAATGGGCGTTTACACCAACAGTGGAACTATTATGCAGATTTGTGGTAAAAAGTGAGTTTTGGTTGTGACTTTGGGTTTTTTTCTCGTGGAACTTGGCAGCAGCTTGCAGTTGGGTCTTGCAAATTTATAGTGGCATGAAGAGTGGTTAAGCAAATGTGTGGTGACACATCCGTGGTTTGGAAAGGAATTATGGATTTGGCCTTCAAATTAGCGAGAAACAATTTTGCCAAGAAGGTGCTTCTTTTTGCACATGCATGGTGTGAATAATAATGGCACTGTCAGCATCCAGGTGCAAGATGAATTCCTGTTGCCTTTATTAACTTCATTAGGCAGTGAAGGCCGAAGCCAAATATGCAAATACTGAACATCTGAGGCTGATATAGTACATATATAGAGAAGTTGATCATCTCTGGTCCACCTTTGGCGAGCTCTAATTTAAATGATCTCAGCACATTGCATGAGATGTGGAGTACATCAGCTACACAGGGCTGATTTATATTCCTGTAGTCGCTTTAAAGATATCCTCAGTGTCCTGTTCCTTCCTTGTATTCCCTGAAGCCGATGTCTGAGCGGCCGGTGGAGAATGTATTGACTCCATCACTAATGCGTATGCATTTCCTGACATTTAACAAATGCACATGCAGTGATTCTGAACTGTCCCCGAGTGCCGTTTCTGCAGAGACGCTAACACAAGTCAAACAAAAACAAGACAAAATATTACAAAAATGAGACACACAATGACAAAAGAACAATGATTTATGATCAAAATGACAAAAAACAACCAAAAAGAAGACAAAATGTTACAGAAGCGAGACACAAAACGACAAAAGCGAGAAACAAAGCGACACAAAATGAGACAAACAAGGCAAGCGAGACAAAAAAGAAACACAAAACGAGAAAAATGACAAACAAAACAACAAAGCATGAGACAAGCAACAAAAATCAGACAATAAAAGACAAAAAACAACCAAAAAGAAGACAAAATGTTACAAAAACAAGACACAAAACGACAAAAGCAAGAAACAAAGCGACACAAAATGAGACAAACAACATGAAACAAAACAAAAAAGGCACAAAAAATTAAGCATCAAAAATATGGAGAAACGATAAAAATTAGAAAAACACAAAATGACAGAATTAAGACAAAAAAACACAAGCGAGACAAAAAATGAAACACAAAATGACAAAAACGAGAAACAAAACGACAAACACATGAACAAAAAACAAAAGTCAGACAAAAACCACCAAAAACAAGACAAAATATTACAAAAATGAGACACAAAATGACAAAGAACAATGATTTATGAACAAAATGACAAAAAACAGCCAGAAAGAAGACAAAATGTTACAAAAACGAGACACAAAATGACAAAAATGAGAAACAACACAACAAAAGCATGAGACAAGCAACAAAAATCAGACAAAAAATGCTAAAAAACTACAAAAACAAGCCAAAATATTACAAGAATGAGACACAAATAACAAAAGAACAATGATTTATGAACAAAATGATAAAAAAACAACCACAAAGACAAAATGTCACAAAAAGGAGACACAAAACAACAACATACATATACACAATAATAATATTATAAATAATAACATATAAACAAAATGTATTTAACAAATGCACATGCAGTGATTCTGAACACAAGTCAGGTGTGTTTTTTCTTCCACTTCCGCATGTCGTCTTGTTGTACTCTCTGATTTGATGGATGATAAGCATGAGCAGATTCTCTCGTTAGATCATTTACTCACGGGAAAATATTCCATTTGATATCTATTATATCCACTATAGCTTCAGAAACGGTTCGTATATGAAAAGAGTCCTCATCCTTGGTTCTCTCAGAGACGCTGCTCTTAATCTCTGCTAATGGGCGGAACAAAACACTCTGTCTTCTCCTCAGGATATTACCGCTTGTAGAGCTAATCAGGTTGGAAATGATGTGTGTGTGTGTGTGTGTGTGTGTGTGTGTGTGTGTGTGTGTGCGTGCGTGTGCGTGTGCGTACACAAGGACATGCCCGTTTGAACGGCTCTTATCTCCTGTCCTCGTTCAGCCTCATCCCAGCAGCACATTAACCTCTGTGTCTTCCTCTAACTGCTACGTACGTCCACGTTTAAACTGCGCTCAGAGAATCAAACATGCATTCTGTGTACACATCTTATCTTCCAGGGTCTTCTGCACACTGATAATTGTAGCATTAATGTACGTACATTTTCACAGCTTCCCCCCCAGATGTTCTGTAGGTTCTTTGAGGCTCTAAGCCGGTCCCTGCTGACCACTTGGCTTCATTTCACAGAGATGATAAAGGCACCGTGTTCCATGAAGGTCAGTGGAACATGTAAACTCAGCAGGAGTCCACATCAGAAGGCAGAATGTACCGAACATGCAGGATGTTATTCTCATTGTCCAGCACTTCTTCCACTGAATACTAAGCATTTTATACATTCAGCTTCTTGCATTTTAATTTACATACTCAATTATTTATTTTAGGGTTGTTTAACGTACAGCAGGGGTGTCCAACATGAGGCCCGCAGGCCAAAAGAGGTCCTCCAGAGGGTCCAATGCGGCCCTCAAAGTGTAAAAATTACAGAGAAGACATTAACTGCAGATTGTAAATTAGTAAAACTATAAATTTAAAATCATTTCTAGACCATGACAAGTTGTTTGGATCAGAAAGTAAAATACTAGATTGTTCATTGTTGTTTTGTCATTTTGTGTCTCATTTTTGTAATATTTTGTCTTGTTTTTGTTGTTTTTTTGTCTGACTTTTGCCGTTTGTCTCGTGTTTTTGTCATTTTGTTTCTGGCTTTTTTCATTTTGTGTTTCTTTTTTTGTCTCGCTTGTGTTTTTTGTCTCATTTTTGTCATTTTGCACTTTGCTTTATTCATTGTTTTATGCATCATTTTTGCCGTTGAGTGTTTTTTGTCTCACTTGTACTGTTTGTCTATTTTTTCATTTTGTTTCTTGCTTTCTAACCTTTTTGTATAACTTTTTGTTCCTTTTTTGTTTTGTTTTGTGTTGTTTGTGTCATTTTGTTTCTCTTTTTTGTCATTTTGTGTCTCATTTTTGTAATATTTTGTCATGCTTTTGTTGATTAGATCATGCAGTAAAATTCTATATCATTCAGTTCCAGATAGCTGTGACTAAATGTTTTGTGCCTTGGTAGAAACACTGCAATCTGGAAGTTGTAATGTGTAAATGATAAATTGAGGCATAAAAAATTGTTTTTCTTAAGAAACTTCAGTTGGTTCATAATGTTTTTTAAAAAGATAATTACTGTGATGGACATTTAGAGCAGCTGCGCCCTTAATCATATAAATTATGCATAACCTCAAGCCTTAGTATGACTGAAACAGGTAGGTTATTTGTAAATTTATGCCCTGCACAGTTGTCACGAATGGAAAAATTAGCAATATAGACCAAAATCATATTTCTATCAGGCAGTAAACATGATTATTTCTGCTGCAAAGCTGAACATTTAAACATGGGGTTCTGTGGAGACTGAATCCCATTTGAAGCCAGCCTCAAGTGGACATTTAGGGAACTGCAGTGTTTCGCATTAACTGTCGACTAAATATTCCAGACCTGGAGGGTGCTGCTTAATTAGAATTCTGTAAACCTCTGATGAACTGATTTCCATATGTGGATGCCAGTTTTAGTTTGTAACTACAGATCACTTCTTAAGGCTTGATACTTCCCTCTAGATGCACACAGACAGCAGCGAACACCACCAAAGTGTGGTTGCTATTTCTGTACAGCTGTCTAGTTTGACTTGGCCTCTGTTTGGTGAAACTTTCCACTCCGTGCATGTACAGAAAATCAATGTTTAAGTATTTTGTGCATGCACACTCCTGCCAAGCAGCCGCAGACTCTCCAGATGATGAAATCTGTCTTTACCTTTGTGTACACCACTGGCCTTAAGAGGAAGTGGAAATGCTGATATATATGTGTGTGTTTTCTAGGCTTGTGAATGTTTTAGCTGTGGTATTTTGATGGTTTACAAGACAGTAACATGGAGAGTTCATTGTGGAAGCTGGCTGTCATCAGCCAGTGGAGTCCTTCTCAGGATGAAGTCTGTCTTCATTGATCTGTTTGCCTGCTTTGCTGTTTCTACAACTCTTAAAGCCAAACCCAACCGTACCCCAAATCACGAAAGGCAGCATCACATAAAACACTATTTCAAGGTGAATTAATCATTATTCTAGGAGGAAATAGATTTTGACACAGGATCAGCACTGCAGTTGCTATCTGTCAGAGCCCAGCAGAAAAAAAGCTTCCTTTAGTGTAATTTCATGGTTGGAGAAAAGCAGCCTCCTGAACACAGCAGCTCCTCCACAGTGTTTGTTTCTTAACTCTGCTCACTAAAACCTGATCATAAAAACACAATGTTTTCAACTTGTAGGCCATTTTAGGACAGCCTGAACCTTTGTGTATGTTACAACTGAATGAACTGCCCATGTGGAACTTCTTCTAAAGGAGAAAACGTTCTTGTTCCAGGGCAGGTATTTCTGAGCAGAACTGAAGAACAGCAGTGGAGATTGACACTGATTGGTTCAACTTAGAGAGAACAACAAGCTTCATTTTTCTGCCCTCTTGATGTCCTTATCGTCGTTCTAATATTGCCAGAAGGAGATAAGGACATCGTAAATTTCACCATATAGGGCAGGAGTGTCCAACATGTGGCTCTCGGGCCAAAAGCGGTCCTCCAGAGGGTCCAGTCTGGTCCTCAAAGTGTAAAAATTCCACAGAAGACATTAACTGCAGATTGTAAATTAGTAAAACTATAAATTTAAAATCATTTCTAGACCATGACAAGTTGTTTGGATCAGAAAGTAAAATACTAGATTGTTCTTTTGTCATTTTGTGTCTCGTTTTTGTACTATTTTGTCTTTTTCTTTGTTTTTTGTCTTTTTCTTGTCAAACTTTTGTCGTTTGTCTCATGTTTTTGTCATTTTGTGTGTTGCTTTTGTCGTACTGTGTGTCCTTTTTGTCTCGCTTTTGCTTTTTGTCTATTTTTTTAGTTTTGTTTCTTTTTTGTCATTCTCGTTTGTCTCTATTTTTTGTCACTTTGTAACTTTTTTGTCTGATTTTTAGTCTTTTGTTTCATGTCATTTGTCTTATTTTTGTAATTTTGTGTCTCATTTTTGTAATATTTTGTCTTGTTTTTGTTGTTTTTTGTCTTTTTTTGTCTAGCTTTTGTCGTTTGATGTTTTTGTTGTTTTGTGTTTCCTTTTTTGTCTCACTTGTGTTTTTTGTCTATTTCTTGTCATTGTGTTTCCTTTTTTGTCATTTTTTTTGACTCATTTATTGTTTTTTGCTAACTTTTTTGTCTTTTTTTGTTTCGTTTCAAGTTGTTTGTCTCAATTTGTCATTTTGTGTCTCATTTTTGTGATATTTGTCTTGTTTTTTTTGTTGTTTTTTTTTTTTTTTGGTCGTTTTGATCATAAAGTAAAACACTATATTTTTCAGTTCCAGATAGCTGTGACTAAATGTTGTGTTCCTTTGTAGACACAAGTTGTAATGTGGAAATGATAAACTGAGGCTGAATTTTGATGAGATTGAACTTATTTTTTGTAAGAAATTTCAGTTTGTTCATAATGTTTTATAAAAAGATAATTCCTTAAATGTGAACATATTCAGATTTTTTTGGAACCAAAACAAAGGAAACATTAGGAGTTGTGGTTATTTATAGGTCATTCTGCTGTGGTTTTACTGGTCCGGTCCACTGAAGATCAGACTGGGATGAATGTGGAACCTGAACTAAGATGAGTTTGATTCCCCTGATGTAGGGAAACATAACAAGCCCTTGATTGTCTACTTCCTTGGTGGCGTTTGGTTCACTCAGAATCCACCGTGATTCCATCAACGTTATATAAATGGTAAACATGAATGCTAAATCACTCTTTTAAAAGTTTTGGGTATCGTTAACAAAAGCCCCAAAGCACCACAAAGACGACAGTGTACCACCGTGGGATCTAACCTTCCTTCCTGGTGGTCTCGGTGGTGGTCTTTATGCATCATTAGAACTCACAGCCACCAATCACTCTTCAAAGAATCTCAAAACTGCCTTTCACCTGTGGTGATGCTATTTTAAAGCTCATCTTATCTCAGAGGACTGAACATCTCTTACATGCACATTTGCAGAGCCATCCTCTGGGTGGATTGTGAGAATGAGACCAACCGGAGACATTTCCCAGAGCGCCGTCCGATGTCAGATGAATGCATGCTAAGTGAGAACAAGCCGCTGACGTGGGTTATTTCCCAGTCTCTGAGTCAGCGACATGTTCCCTTCTCTCCCACGTTCTTACTCCTTCCCACAGTCCCTCCACTGTCACAGTTGCTTGCGAGGAAAAAAAAGCAGAACAGATCTGTGATCAGAGATTTCCGACAAGGTGTCAAAAGTAGCCAGGAAATATTTGGTATGCATATTCACAAGAGATGGTGAGGCCTTTGTTTTAAAAGTTATTACTCCTGGAGGGAAGATGGAAGTAGTGGAGAATAGAAATTGAGATTCAGAAATAAAGTGACAATGAGTCGAGCAGATGTAGCTTTTATACATTTACATAATCGTGTCTTTTTAATTTCAAGCAGGGATGTTAAAGTCATCTTAGTCCAGGTTCCACATTCAGTCCAGTTTGATCTCCAGTGGACCAGACCAGTAAAACCACAGCATAATAACCTATATATAACCACAACTCCTAATGTTTAGTGCAAAAAAGTTCATTCTGAAAATGTTAAAGGAATTATCTTTTTACAAAACATTATGAACAACCTGAAATTTCTCAAGAAAAAAAAATTTAACTTCAACAATATTCAGCCTCAGTTTATCATTTCCACATTACAACTTCCAGATCACAGAGTGTCGACAAAGGAACACAACATTTAGTCATCTGGAACTGAACCATAGAGGATTTTACTTTATGATCAAAACAACAAAAAAAAGACAAAAAAAAGACAAAAAACAATGAAAACAAGACAAAATATTACACAAATGAGACACACAAAAAAGTGAGAAGCAAAATGACAAAAAATTTGACAAACGACATGAAACAAAACAAAAAATTTGACAAAAACCTTGCAAAGTGACAAAAAACATGGTCAAATGACAACAATGACACTAAAAATTGCAAAAGCAAGAAACAAAATGGCAAAAAATAGACAAATGACAAAAAACACAAAATGACAAAAATGACACACAAAACAATGAATAAAGCAAAAGACAAAATGACAAAAATAACACAAAAAATACAAACGAGACAAAAAGGAAACAAAAAACGGCACAAATATGAGACAAACAACATAAATCTGACAAAAAAAGACAAAAACAAGATAAAATATTACAAAAATGAGACACAAAACACAATCTAGTATTTTACTTTCTGATCTAAACAACTTGTCATGGTCTAGAAATGATTTTACATTTATAGTTTTACTAATTTACAATCTGCAGTTAATGTTTTCTCTGTAATTTTTACACTTTGAGGGCTGGATTGGACCCTCTGGAGGACCGATTTTGACCCGCGGGCCACATGTTGGACACCCCTGCTTTAAACCATCTCTCATGATCATAGTAAACTGGTTTTAGGAGTATAAAAGCGAAAGCAAAGACTGAAGGAGAAGAATAAGACCAGAAGACAGAGTGTGTGTTTTAATCAGGTTTTTGTCCAGTTTTGTTAAATAAGAACTGTATAATGTTGACATGCTGAGCTGGTTAACATGCTGAAAAAAACATTTTAATGTCATCGAGACTGTGGCAGCACTCAGCAGGGGGTGTGACATGAGGGGACAGGATTTGGAAGGCAGCTGCAGGCTCATTGAAAAGCTGCTGCCTTCATGGAACATGATTTCTCAGTGAACGGAGTAATTAGCATGTCAGGAAGAATTACATTATTTCCAAGGTGCTACTCACAAATGAATTAATCACACTGATCATTGCCCATTGTACACTTCACACACAACACAAAGCCAGATATGAAACAGCTGGCCCTAAATATAGGCGGTTTCATGAATGTTTACCAGCTTTGTTAGTGTCTACAGGCAGAATGTATGTTAAAAACATGAAGGAATGAAATCTATCACCCAAGTCCAGCAGTAAACAGAACAGTGTTTATCAGTAATGTCCACTGATATGACTAGTAGACGCTTTCATCAACTTACTAGTGCAGCGGTGTCAAATTCATTCAAGTTCAGGTTCCACATTCAGCCCAGTCTGATCTCCAGTGGACCGGACCAGTAAAACCACAGCAGAATAACCTAGAAATAACCACAACTCCTAACGTTTCCTTTGTTTTAGTGCAAAAAAGTTCATTCTGAAAATGTTCACATTTCATGAACCATCTTATTTTTGCAAAACATTACGAACAAACTGAAATTTCTTAAGAAAAATAAATTAAATTTTGACAATATTCAGCCTCAGTTTCTCATTTCCACATTACAACTTCCAGATCACAGAGTGTCTACAAAGGAACACAACATTTAGTCACAGCTACCTGGAACTGAATGACATGGGATTTTAAAAGTCAGATAAAAAAGACAAAAAACAACGAAAACAAGACAAAATATTACAAAAATGAGAAAATGGCAAAAAAGGAAACAAAATGACAAGAAATAGACAAAAACAAAAACAGGTGCAACAAAAAGGAAACACAAAACGACAAAAACATGACACAAATGACAAAATCTAGACAAAAAAGACAAAAATCAACAAAAACAAGACAAAATATTTCAAAAATTACACACAAATTAACAAAAATGAGACAAACGACATCAAACAAAACAAGACAAAAAAATCAACAAAAAAGTTAAAAAGTGGCAAAAAATAGACACAAACGAGACAAAGAATGACAAAAAAGAAACAAAACTACAAAAATAGACAAAAAACACAAGCAAGATGAAACAGAAACACAAAACAACAAAAATGAGAAACAAAACCACAAAAAACATGAGACAAACATCAAAAGTCAGACACAAAAAGACAAAAACAAGATAAAATATTACAAAAATGAGACACAAAAGAACAATGAACAATGTAGTATTTTACTTTATGATCCAAACAACTTGTCATGGTCTAGAAATGATTTTAAATTTATAGTTTTACTAATTTACAATCTGCAGTTAATGTCTTCTCTGGAATTTTTACTCTTTGAGGGCCGGATTGGACCCTCTGGAGGACCGCTTTTGCCCCGTGGGCCACATGTTGGACACCCCTGTACTAGTAGCTTCAGTAGATCCCATCATTAAATCATGGTTGCACTTGTATTAACTAAACTCCCACAATGCATTCTACTTGCCAACACGGAAGTGATGGAAGTCCAGGTGACCTCTCGTTATATCTGTACAGTATTAAACCGTAAGTTTACAGCTAATCTACAGCATATTTTCTGATATGTATCTTCGGCTTCAGTGGTTAACACATCTTCAGTCAGTTAAATATAATATTAATATATAATATTAATACCAGCGGGTGAATCGATCAAGCATCCCTAACAGATATTAAAACTCGTCATTAAAATCTCACCTCCACTTCTCGATGAAGAACAGACCAACTACACCGACTACATCTTCCTAACCTTCCCAACTTTTCTTTTCCACTCATTTAAACACCTGCTTTTGGCTTTTTTTTCTTACTTTACAGTGTTATCAGCTTCCATCTCATTTACGCCTGCTGCCTGATTGATCCCTCGGGCACGGAAACTTTAATAATATCCTTCAGTGTATGATCATTTTCCAGCTTTGTAGAGTGAGCATGTCTGAGGTTAGAAAGAAATAATACTAGTGAAGCATTCCCCGATTTTAAAATCTGTCAGTTTCTACAACTCCAGTAAGTGTGAGTTCATCTGCCGAGAAACCACTGAGTGATGCAACCTTGGAGTTTTAGTCTTGTACTTAAAGGAGTATTTCAGAGTCAGAATTCAGTCCTAACAGCTTAAACAATCTCACAGCCACAAATACATGTTTCATTAATGCAGCTATTTATTCAGATTTGCTGACAGTGGGGCAAATATTCAATACATATATTCAGCAGGGACACTTAGCAGAAGCGTCTGCACTGGGCCCATGTTAGTGGGTGAATGGTAAAGTGGACGGTGAAGGAGGAAATGTCCCCGTGGAGAGTTGCTCCACACTATGCAGCCCCTGATTAACAAGTGGACAACCAGGCAACTACCCCGAGGCACCTGGACTCCAGGGGTTACAGCAGAGTTACTGTGTGTCAATGACTTTGTGATAAATTCATGAAAATGCTCCTGGCAATCACTAAAGTACATCATGGTGACAGGAGCCTGAAGATGGATTCTGCTTTATTACCAGACTGTAAGACCTTGTCTTGACGCCGTGCTAAAATCTAGTTTCCCAGCCTTCATTATGTCTTTTTTTTTTTTCTTACATGCAGCATGCTGCTAAATTCAGTTGTGTTTCATGAAACTGCTACATGTTATCTTGCCTTAAACCTGGTAATTAGCATCCATTTGTTTCATTTTTGCCCCAGGGCACCCTAACAATCATGGAAAAACACAGTTTATCCAAGATATGAGGCACGAAGCATTTAACCCTCCTTTTGTCTTCATTTACGGGCACCAAAAAATATTGTTTCCTTGTCTGAAAAAAATCCAAAAATTCAGCAAAAAAATTCTGCAAATTTCTGAAAATTTGCAAAACCTTCAGGAAGAAAATTCCAATAATTTCTTAAAAGTTTCCCTTAAAAGTTTTATTTTTAAAAAAATCCCCCAAATTTGGCAAGAAAATTCTAGTAAATCTTTTCAAAAAATGAGTAAAAATCTCCCAAAAAATCCTAAAAATATCTAAAGTGATTCCATACATATCAGTAAAACTTCTAATATTTTCTTTAAGAACATTCACATAAAAATCAACCAAAATCCAGCGAAATTTGCTGGATTTTGGTTGTTTTTTTTGTGAATGTTCTTAAGAAACATTTCTAACATTTCTTTTTTTTCCACCAAAAAATGTTCAAAGATTTCTCAAAAATGTTGAAAATGTGGACATCAGAAGTTTCACTGTGAAAATAGATTTTTTTTCCCCCACATTTTCAAACTTTAAAACGGGTCAATTTTACCCACAGGACGACATGAGGGTTAAATCATGTCAATGATGTCAACTGACAGGGATTATTACAAGCTGATGCATTTTTAACACTCGCTGCTGCTGTATATAAGAGTCTAATATGTGAACACGATGATACTGCAAAACATGTAACGTTTGTATAAGCTATGTGTTAATTCTGCCATCATACTTCTGCATCTATAAACAACACAACTTCAGATAAAGGACACAGCAATAAAACTAGTGACAGGTGAAGTGAATGACGTTGATCATGTTGGAATGAAATGTTCTGCTGGGAAACCGAATCAAGTCTCTCACAGTCAGATTAGTCTCCACAGTCCTGGAGAATGTTCCACACGGATTACGTTCATTTTGTCATTTCTTACTTTAGAATAGTGTTACTTTTTAACTGACAACTAGTTAAGGAAAAGATGTTATTTTTTACCTTGCTGACATGTTGCGACTGCATCGACGGTCTTCCTCGGAGCGTCATTGACGTGTTGATGACGTGTCGTTCTTAACAGGTGATCGATCTGACAGATCTCCAGCAGCTATTAGTTCACCCTAAAGACAAAACAGAACCGGACAATAAATGCAATGTCATCTATGAAATTCTGTGCAAATCATGCGAGAAACATACACGGGAGAAACATCCTAACACCAGACAGGATGTGAAAATGAAACAGCTGGACGGCTCACAAGAACACAAAACGACAAAGCCGGACAAGAAAACTTAAAATCAGCCATCATGGACCTCCGTAAAAGAAAAAAAACACATTATGGACTGGGAGGAGGGGAGGATCAGAACATCTGAGGCTAACAAATACAAAGAATGGATTAAGGAGGACATAGAGATCAGGAAGCAGGCGAGCATAACAACACATCATCAACACATCAGATGATGCTCTGAGGAAGACCGCAGATGCAGTCAAAACATGTCAGCAAAGTAAAACCATCTTTTCCTTAGTTGTCGGTTAAAAAGTAACGCTATCCTGGAGAGCCGTCTGTCTGCATCTCATTTTTACTCTAGGGAATGAAGCACTATAGCTCCTTGTATTTTTTTTTTAAACCAATCCCAGTTTAACTTGGTTTAAAATGCTTCTGCAAAATAACATTAAGGAACATTGTTTTGGTGGAGGCTGCACAGTGGTTTGGTGGTTAGAACTGTCGCCTTGCAGCTAGAAGATCCCCGGTTCATGTCCCGGCCTTCCTGGGATCTTTCTGCATGGAGTCTCCATGTTCTCCTGTACATGTGTGGGTTTTCTCCAGGTTCTCCAGCTTCCTCCCACAGTCCACAAACATGCTGAGGTTAATTGATGATTCTAAACTGTCCGCAGGTGTGAATGTGAGTGTGGTTGTTTGTCTCTATGTGTAGCCCTGTGATAGACTGTTACCTGTCCAGGTATCCCCTGCCTTCACCCTCAGCTGGGATAGACTGCAGCCCCCCATGACCCTAATGAGGATTAAGCGTTGTATAGATGATGGATGTTTTGGTGGAATATTTGCACACAAAGGCTAACAGTGTCATTAAAATGGCTAATTCACCAAAATAACTGAGGAGGGCTTCCTTACTGCATCAAAACGTAACATTTTCAGCGAGTAGCTTGCTGTTTGGAGAGGGTTGTTGGTGTCTCTTACAGGAAATGGGATTTTGACATGCTGATAGCAGAAGGGGAGGAGAAGCCATGTGAAATGACTCATACCTTCAGTGTACATTGACTGAATCAGACTGTTGCAGACCAAAGACGCCTTCAGATGGCAACAGCACTCTATGCTGGCCTCCCGTAACACAACGTGCCCCGTCACACCGCAAAAACCGCTCATGGTGTTGACCCAACATCCAAACTCTCCACAAACCCAGCTCAATAAAGCGTCCCCGGGGTTCATCGACCGACCTACAGGGGTTCCATCCTGCAACCTACAGGACCCAAAGGATCTGCTCCAAACATCCCAGACACTACAGGACGCCCCCAGATGTGTTATGTCGAGTGATCATACCCTGATAGGACAGAGCAGCTTTAGACCTACACAACATTATGCTTTATTTGGCTAACACTGCCAATGTATTTGTATGTAGGTGTGTTAGTCCATGGGCCAGACCTGATACTGGTTCCACCTCAGGTGACCAAACCTAAGTGGTACTAAAATGTACATTGGGTTAATGTAAGTACATTAAGATGTGATTTCCTGTATTTTCATTTCATGCTGATTTGTTTTGGTCAATTTGAGTCTTGTTTTGTTGAGTCTCGCTTTTGTCGTTTTGTGTCGTTTTGTGTCTTGTTTTTGTCACAGACAATCTCGTTACCATAGCAACGAAATCTTTCTCAGACTCAAGTTTGTTGTAGTATTGTTCTGTGTTGTAAAGTTATTAACACAAATGGTGATGTGTGGATGAGGAATAATCCTTTTGAATTTGACTTTTGTCTCAGACCCTTTCATTGTGTCCTTTAAACGAGTGACAACAGATATCATCATTATTGTCATATTAAAATGCAAACTACAGACATATAGCTAGTTAAAAATACCAAAAAGAATTGGTCACCTTGAGTGGTAACGATACTGGAGATTTTGGGTCCGGGCCCATAGACTATGTGTATTTAATATATGATAAGCCCTTAATAATAATATATTGGGCCAATTTGTTACAACAGCAAAAGGGATAGAGAATGTCTAAGAATTATCGGGAGAAAAATAAAAAATAAACAAAATTATACACAAGTGCTCGTTCAGATTGTCCTAATGCCTCTGGATGCTGATACCAGTATTCCACATATCAATGGTGTTGCACAGATTTGTTTTTGAAATAATTCACCTAAACACATATAAAGTGCTGCACTTTCCACCATTTAGATATTTTCCACAGTCAATAAAGTCTAATTAGTGTGAGTTTAACTTTCATCGTGGTTCTCGGAAGGATTCTTAGACGCCTGATAAACACATGCATTGATCTGTGGTTTCTGCTGGTAAGTCATTTCTCTGAGCTTCATTTGAGCATATTTACCTCTCTAGATGTGAAAAGGGGCAGTGTGATGTCTGCAAACCCTGCACCGACTCCTCCCTGGATTAGTGATGTCATTCTGAGCATCTCTATCCGTGATCTCCCCCCTCCTCTGGATTTCTCACTTATTTCTTCACCACAGCTGTTAAATGTGTGTTGCCACTCATGATGCAGAGAACATGCAGCCATAGAGGAGCTTGAATAAGGAGGGATAAATCATCGGGGGGTCTGGCGGTGTGGACTGGCGCCAGTAGCAGCCGGTCACATCAGCTCGTCTCATTCCCTTTAAAAGCAGCGAGCTGCTCTCAATGGGGCACTGACAGGCCGTAATGGATGAGAAGAAATGGATGTCCTCATCCAGGAAGGTGCAGAGTTGAAAGGTGGAAGTATTTTGCAGCATATCAGAATTCGCTGTCGCTTAATTATGTAATTATGCACTATCAACGGTCCCATAAAACAGGACGTAAATGGCATGGTTCAGGGAGCGCCGGCCTTGATGTTTGCGACACTTTTTGCTGTCTCTCATCACGGATAACACATCCAGACCCTAAATCCTTTTACCCCGTAGAAAATCTGCCTCGTTTGTTTACCTCCAGGGCCGAGTTATATCTAACAATCATTCGTCACAGGACACAGCGCCCTGTCTCTCCCTTTCATCTCGCTCCAGTTTGGCCTTGAAGTCCGACCTGAATGTGCTGCACACACACCGTCGCCTCGCTCCAATCCTCCGCGGACAAAACGCACCACAAACAGGCTTTCATTTGAACTCATTCTACCTTAGAGACACAAAGCATAAACATTTGGCTGTTGTGCTTTTTCCTGGGTTTAGTATGCATGAGGCGACGGGGGCTCGGGTAACCACTCTCCAAGAGCAGAGAACTAATCAGGGGAGGATGATTGTTCCCACTCACCTTTCGGCGGTGCAATTTTTGGGACATTAAATGAAGTGCCCATGCAGAATTCAGAGGAGATAATATGAAATTGTGAAAGCGTTTGGTGATTTTTTTTCCCCGTCTCCCTTCTCCTTCTTTTTGGTCGTTGTTCAAAGCAGCCAGAGGAGAGCTGGGCTAATGTGTGATGTCCCTAATGCGGACATAATGGGAGAGCAGCGCTAATGTTGCTACGCCAACAGTGGAAATGTCACAGTTGACACACTCAGGTTCAGTAGAATTGTAATTAGCCTAAACACAGGAGGACTACACAAACGGAGGACGGACATAAAGCTGGAGAGAGAGGCGGAGTGTGTCGCAATATGAAAAGAAGAGTGACACAATGACAAATTTACAGCGAGACCGTCAGCGGCTCCTCTGAAGCTAATGCTCCCCGGCTCTTTTGTCAATCAAAGACTCCGAACAAAAGATGACTCATCAATTTGCCACACCAAATTACCCCTGCTTTTTTTAGAGCCTCTCCCCCCTCCTCCTCATTCCACATTAACCTAAATTGCCTCTGCTTTGCAGTTCAACATGAGCTAAATGACAAGCAGCACACGCAGCGCTTTGCCTCTTTTTCCGACTCATTTCACATTCAGCCACGGAAATTAAATCAGGACAGTGGTTTTTTGACATTATTGTGCCCTGGTAATGAACATAGCAATTAGGTGGTGAAAATTAATTTAGGGGAAAAAAAAAAAAAGAAACAAGGGGGCCTCTATTCAGATTTAAGACTCTTCAGCAGATTGTGGCTGTGATGGTATTTCTGAGAGGCAGACTGCTAGGAAGCATGTCACCACTGGGGGGCGCTCTTCCACACGCTGCTGAGGGCACACGGTGGCGGTGGAGTGATGCTGATTGATGTGCAGAGGCTTGGCCCTCTCTCAGCTGCTGGCGCTGGTAATTGCTACCATCCTCCTCCCGATGCGAAGCAGCACAGCGAGGGAAGGGGAACATGTTTCCAGGCTCGGCCCTTCCAGCAGGACTCCACGCCGGATCGCTCAACTCCTCCAGAAACACTCAGGAATGTTCCGCAGCCATCCAGGCTGGAGTTTGACATTTAAACCTGACAGCAGCTGACAGGAGCAGATCAGGAGTCCGCCTGGGCTACATTTCCTACCTTTCCTTGCTTTGAGTTCCTGATGGGCTCAGCCGCCTCAGGTGTGGAGGAATTTTTTTTTTCTATTCTTTTTTTTCCCCATTGGGTTTATTTTTTAGGAACAGAAACATATTAGGACAACAACAACAACACTTGGCATGGGGAAGATCCACATCATGACAAAGCTATACACATATGCATAAGTTCACCTATATATATATATATATATATATATTATATATATATATATCTATATATATATATTTATAAAATAATAAGAAAAACGAATATTAATACAAATTTAAACAAGAAAAGCACTCAGAGAGAGCAGCACTCTGACAAGGCTGTTCATTCCCTGACCTTGCGCTGAGCACAGGTGTGTGTTATGCATGTGTACGTCATGTACAGATACCGAATCACATGACCTAAATATGTAGCAGGCAGCAGGAATTGATGGGACTCAGAAACACCCCCACAATTTGTTCCTTGTGTCATTTCCGATAAGTCGGCAGTGGTGGATTTGTAGTAGGATCACGATCATGTGATCGTCAGCAGGCAGGTGACAAAGCGTTCACTTGTTGTCATGGTTACGGTGATGCCGGCCACTATATGTCGCAATGGAAAATCCTTAACAAATCTGTGGCTCCAGACTATAAGCCGCATCACTGTCAAAATCTAATGAGGTGGTCCTTGTGTCATTTCTGACTTTCCCTGAAAATTTCATCCAAATCCGTGTGTTTTTTGAGTAATGCTGTGCACAGACAGACGGATTCACAGACAAACGTACGCCGATCGTCACAAAACTCTGCCGTGTTCCTTGGCGCAGTAATGATTTTAAAAATGGGCTAATAGCATCGTTGCTCTGACACACCAATGCTTGATCGGATCTGAAAATGTACTTTTAAACATCACTAGTGTCGTATGAAATCAGGCCTAAAAGTTGTGAGATGGGATAGCCATCTCGACCAACTTTCCTCAAATATGTCAAACTGATTTCTTAATTTAAAAATTTAAACATTATTCTTTCCATTGCGTATATATTGTAAACTAGATCAATCCACTCATTTATGATTGGTGTGTATTTCTGAAGCCATTTTCCTGTCAAAGTCTTCTTACATGCCACTAGCAGCACCCTCAGCAGGTATTTATCGCTCCTGGCACAATTAATATGCTCTAAATCGCGTATCAGGTACATCATCTTAAAGTCAAAAAGAAATTTCCTCTTAAAAACTGCCTCCAGGACCCCATGAACATGTTGCCATAATGGAGCCACAGAGGGACAGTTCTAGAAAATATGGAAGTGATTTGCCACAGTCTCCACACAATCTCCAGCACAGTCTGGATGAATTTTCTTTTTTTTTTTTAACGGTATTTGTTGCTCTCTGTGAGGCAGGATTTTCAGGACAATGTCAGACTTTAATCTCTTTCAATTAAAGACCTAATGAGTTTTTATGCGCCTCATTGATCATGTCGAGCCTGAGAGGGACACAAATTAAGGCCTCAGAAAAACATGTTCACAAGTGGCACAAAGCCGGTCGTCTCAGGATAAAGCTGAGATGAGTGGCGTTAAACTGGAGATGCACAGAAAGTGTGTAGCACCTTGGTCATAATGTTTGTGTTGCTTCACACCCACCTCAGTGTATTTCTGATCTGCTCTGCTTTGTTTTGGCAGAAATTCAATACTTTCCATCCCTCCTCTGGCACCTTAATTCTTCATGTTGATAATGTGGATTGATGCAGGATCCACTTCTACTTATTTATTCACTTTATTGAATGATACACAGCTTTAATTTCACCCACAACACAGTGTGAAGCAGTTTAAGGTGAAAGTCGCTCTGCTACAACATTAAAATGCTACCAGAGATGTGTTTATGTAAATCCAGGAGCCAGAGGAGGTAAAGACGGCAGAGACCAGAACCTCTGGAGTGACCTGAATTTACTGTTGGAAGGATAATTAAATGACAAGGAGACACAAAACAAAACGGAGACAAAAACGTAGATTAAAAAATGTTCGAAGAGACAAGAGAATACAACTAGAAGACAAAAATATACACAATGACAATGAGACAGCAGACATACACAAACAGATAAAACTATAGACAATGACAAACAGCTACTAAACAACTACATAGACACAAACACACTGAAATAAAAGAAGAGACAATAACAACAGAGAGACAACACCGTAGACACGTCCAAAAAGACACAAAACATCTACAAATAAGCAGAAGTCACTGTGATCATCACAATGACAAAGAGAAACCAAAATGACAACAAAGACACACAAATTGACTCCAAGGAGACAAAAATGCAAACAACAACAAAGAGAGACCAAACACAGACACACAAAAAATCCAACATAACATGACACAAAACAACTACAGAGAGGAAAAAATGAACGAAACTGCAAAGAGACAAAATAGGACTGCAAAGAGACACAAAACAACTACAGAACTACAAATCGACAAAATGACTCCAAAGAGACAAAAATGTAAACAACAAAGAGAGACCAAACATAGACACACAAAAAATCCAACATAACATGACACAAAACTACAGAACAAATGCACAAAATGACAACAAAGAAAAAAAAATCACACAACTGCAAAGACACAAAATACAACTGCAAAGAGACACAAAACAAGTACTACAAATAGACAAAATTACTACAAAAAGACAAAATATGATGACAAATAGACACAACAAAAAACCTACAAGAAGACAAAAACAGTTACAAAGAGACAAAAATGTAGACGACAGACACAACATGACTATGAATACACAACAATGACGACAAAAAGACACAGAATAACAACGGAGACAAATAAATAAAAAGAAATTGACATTTAGAAAACCAAAGAACAGACACCAAACATCTACAAATAAAAAGTACCGGCAACTACAAAGACAAAAAACTTCTGGAGTCAAATCAGATGCAAAACATCGACAAAGACACACAAAATAAACCAACCAAATAATATTCTGTGTATCTTCCTGGATCTGCAAGTCTTATTCTGTGATGCTGTGTAGGAGGGTTGAGGCTTATTATGACCACATTCCTGTTGTCTCATAATCTTTCAAACATATAATCTGACAATCCAACGTTGAGCAGAAGGAAAACTTTTACATTTTATGCATGAAGCTAATCACTCATGATATCATTGAACTAATCGTCTGTGACGTGATGTTCTGTTAGAATAGTTGGGCTTAAAGTCACGAAATGCCAACAAACACTCTTTATTCTACGTGGCTTGTTTTAAAAATTCACTGCAAGTAAACAGTTTTCTCTGAGCAGGATCTGAATGTTCCGGGGCTCCTGTAGCTCACCTCTGATGTCCCACAGATAAAGTCCCTACTGCAGCAGAGGATTGGTACAAATACATTTTCTTTATAATTCTGATAATATTCAGAATCGATATCGTGCGTTCTTAAAAATGGATCTCAGGCCTGCACTCTGGTTTGAGGATGTTTGCGGCTGAAGCACAGCTTGAGGGAGGAGGACTGACCTGGAAAAGAGAGAGTCTTCTAAACCGTAAGAACAGGAATGTAGGAGTGGAACAAAACTCTGCGTGACAGCAAACCCTTTGTTTTGCAGGAGGTATCGATTGCTGGTAAATGCAAACACTCTCCTGGAATCTAGCGGTGGTGAGCAGCTGAGTGGTGAACACGGAGCCAGAAGACGTTTTAAATAAACTCCACTGACCATCTGAACCCAAGACTCGTTCACACACATGTGAACACGCCGAGGTAGTTGGTGTAGACTTTCACATTGTTGGTTTTGGAGATTTGGAGACTCGGTCGGACGAACCAGCTCCAGTCTGACCGGTGGAAGGCAGCTGTTAGAAAACAACACGTGGTCTGAATCACGGAGCAGCTTTAAATCAGGAGCGTGGCATCGCCGGTCACCTGGCACTCGCTCTGATTTACACATGACGGTTTTACAGCCGGCAGTCATTGTCATTATACAAGCAGATACAAGTGCACAATGACTGCACACACACACACACACGCACGCACGCACGCACGCACGCACGCACGCACGCACGCACGCACGCACGCACGCACGCACGCACGCACGCACGCACACACACACACACACACACACACACACACACACACACACACACAGAAGCCCCCCTGCCAAACACAGCAGAAACCAATCCGGCAGCAGAGCAAAGGAAGCATGCTGAGAATATCAGACAGAGGAAGAGGACAAAGAGAGGAGGAGGAAGGATGAGCAACAAACTCCTCTCTGCCTCTCAGAGTTGGATGGGAGAGTTTTTAGAAATCTGACATGTTTTAAACTTTGCTGTAGTGGGGTGTTTATTGGTATTCCGGCATACGGTGGGCTTACCAACACAGAGCATGAGTCTGTGAAGGGAAGCCAACCCAGAACATTTGGGTGAATAGTGGTTAATTTGGTTGCTAATCAGTAACAGAGAGTAAAACAACAAAGAACGAAAGGTGGTTGAATCAAGGAGTCTAGCAGACAACAAAAAGTAAGAGATGGGGGGTCTGGCAAACAATAAGTAACTAAAGATAAAAGAATTGTGGGAAATATAATGAAGGGGTGACATGTGAGACTAGAAAGTATCTCTAGCAAAATGTGTGCTATTTTCTTCATCATAAGTCTCCTTCTCATCATATATCTGCTATTAAACACTGACCAACTTGTATAAAATTTGTTTATCATATGTTGTATTATATAGAGAATAAGGAGGCCTTTACAGTCTTGTATGCTATTTTCAAAAGCCCACCAATAAACTGTTAATTCTGTATACATCATACTGTCAGCTTCTGTAAACAGTACAAACTCCATATTAGAAATACTCATTAGAGTGCACAAATTAACTGTGCGTGTCACGATGCCACTAAACATAATGCATTACAGCCTAATGCGTCTACCAATGCATTAAAGTTTTCACGTAATTCTAAAGTAATCAGATATATGCCAATCAGCAGCAATGCAACCCCCCACATTTGTTAAGGACTGCTGCAATCTCTCACTGCCTCTCTGTCTCTCTGTATAAATATATGCATATATTTAAATATATATATGCAGAGAACACACACAGACACATGTAATATCCTGCGAAACAAAGCTGTTTAGTTTATTATTGAAAACCGTTTCAGCTCCTTAAACCAACCAAATTAATACTTGAAGTGATTGCAGCGGTGCAATATTTTCAATCACCTTGGCCCTGATTATGGAAATGGTTCATTATTCATTGAAATGTTTTAAATGTGTGTATATGTGTGTGTGGGTGTACTGAATAGCTATTGAAATGCTAATCTTCCTATTAAATCCAGTTGACTCATACGTTGCTGCGTTCCCTGAGATGCATGAGGCTTTTATCTGAGAAAAAGGGAGAAAAGATTCACGAAAATCGATATCTGACTCTCCGCTAATGTCGCTTTGGTTGCCATTGTCAATTCCAACTTTGTGAACATTAATGAGTGTCCTGTGGGTTTTTGCATTTGATACACTTCACGCAACAGACGACACAACAACAGAACTGGCTGAATGAATTTGGCTGATTCCTTGTCTTTTGGCGAACAGAAAAACAAAACATTGTGAGTCGATGTTTTCAGCCGCTTGCTGAAGGTGATCATTAAAATTAGTTGCAGAGTTTTTCCGAGGTGACCTCTGACAATATACTGCTGTCTCATCTGACAACGCCGTCAATTTACACCACAGCTGTGATTTTATAACTTTCTCATATTTGTAAGCAGATAAAGGAATAATGAGATATTAGGAAAAGCATGAGAATCTCAATACATTTTGTCACATTCACTGCTCCGTACAGTTAAAATTACTCAACTTCTGCCTCATTTATTCATGACTTTGGTTAAATATTAGTCTGGTAAACTAATTAAAGGTGCAATACTTCATATTTTTATATGAACTCACTCAGTGACAAACCCACAGAGAATCTCCTATCTGTGCAGTTTCTCTTCGTTTTAAAACTTTTACAACCATAATATAAACAATAATAAAATGACCTGATTCAGAAATAGTTTGGATTGTGTTCTTTTTATTAAGTTGAGATAATCATGACAGATATTTCTTTTTTAGCAATATATCACATTTTATATGGAAATCTGTGTCCGATAAATCCCTTTCCACTAAGTTCCCCTTTACAAAAACACCTTTTCAGAAAGTGTGTTTATTCCAGATCACATGACCTGCTCATTTTGGTTCTCTGTGCTCATTTTCAGCTCGTTTTGTGGGCATTTTAGGTTTTCTTGTGGTCATTTTGCAATTTTTTTGTAGTTATTTTGTGGTTCTCTCATTATTTTATGTCTTTGCATGATAATTATCTGTCCGAGTCATTTTATGTTTTCCTGTGGTCATTTTTGGCCATTTTGTGCGTTTTTTTGGTCATGTTGTGTCTTCATTTTGTGTCTCTTTGGGCTCGTGTTTCTTTTTTGGTCATTTTGCTGCCGTTTGTGGCCGTTTTCAGCCTGTTTGTGATAATTTTGTGGTCATTTTGTGTGTCTCTGTGGTCATTTTGCAACTTTTTGTAGTTGTTTTTTTTCTCTCATCATTTTGTATCTTTATATGATAATTTTGTGTCTCGAGTCATTTTGTGTTTTTCTGTGGTCATTTTGTTTCTTTTTGAGACTTTTTTTGGTCATTTTGTTGGTGTTTCTTTGTCAGTTTGTGTGTCTCTGTGGTCATTTTGTATCTTTTTATGATAATTTTGTGTCTCCTTGAGTAATTTTGTGTTATTTTATAACACAAAATAACAAATACATACCAGCTATGTTACAAAAAGACCCACAATTATATACTGACCCAACTATTAATACATCCAGACATGTGGAAATCAGCATTTTAGACGACAGTGAAACACTGGAACTGGACATGAAACAACATGTCATTCAGCTGTTCATGGAAATAGAACAAAACACACTGAAAGCTGCTGTAAACCATAATTGTTCAAGGGGATTTATTCTTTTAATACTTCTTTGACAATAAAACAACAACTCCCTTTTGTTGTCTTTGCCTCCTCCTTGCTCCTACACTCCCTTCCTGCCTCCTCTCCTGCTCCCTGTCAGGTTCTGAGCTGTGCTCCTGTGTAACAATATAATCCCGTAAACTGATCACAGGCGCTCCGTTTTTAATTACAACAAGGGCTCCGGTTTGAGCCATGACTTCACCTTCCTACAGAGTGAGGAGCGAAGCTGGGTCTCCCCAAAAATAGCAGAACAATAACCCTCGGAACAGATTACATGACACCGAGGAGCAATTTGGCTCTGATCAAGCGAAAGTCTTCTAAAGTTTGCAGCCTCTGCAGGCCGAGCGGCGTTTTCAGACGTGGCCTTGTGAGGCTGGACAGGAAACAGTCCATCACAGACCTTCCCTTTGATCTTTCCTCCCGTCTTTTCTTCTCCCCTCCAAATAAACAATGCCGGTAGGGTAATGAGGCCCCTGGGTGTTCTGAGGACGTGAGATGAGGAGACCCGGCCACACAGAACGTATAAAACAAGGAGACATGAGGAGAAGCGAGGGCCCGGCCGCCTCATTAGGGAACTATGAACGATGGTGGCAACTATTCATTTCCTCTGCTAACGACTGCAACACACACACACACACACACACACACACACACACACACACACACACACACACACACACACACACACACACACACACACACACACACACACACGACACAGACACGTGTCCACGAGAGCCCATAAATACAGACACACTTGTGGCGTGAGCGAGCGAAGCCGCACACACATGTCAAACCACAGAGGACGCATTCAAACACAGTGTGATGCCGTTTAAGATCATAATTCTCTTCTTAATGGTTGACAAAGAAAGAAACGGACAGAGAGAGAAGGTGAATTAAGAAAGCAAGAGCCACCTGGGGGCCCACTGTGCCTCAAAGTGTGGTTTTAGTGTCTTAAATTAATAACAGAGAGATAAAAATGCTCCATATTTATATCTGATTTATAAGTTGAATCAATTACATCAAGCTGTTGTGCTTTAATATAAAAATAAATCCCTTTATTACAGGTAGGGCAGATGGGTAAAAAGCTCTGCATCCCTTCTTCTCAGCTGAATTGCTCTTGACGTTTCTACGGCACTGCAGTGCAGCACATATCAAATTAAACCACACAACGTGACCTTTCTAACGGTGTCAGGAGCTTGAATGTGCAACAAAGTTTGGATGAGAAAAGTAGCTTTGAATGTACATGAAATTCAATCATAGATACAACCCAAAACCGGCCCACGGGACGACTTTGTAAAGTGTCTATTATTAAAGTCTATTATTATTTAAAATCATTTCTAGACCATGACAAGATGTTTTGATCATAAAGTAAAATACTACATTGTTCATTGTTCTTTTGTCGTTTTGTCTCATTTTTGTCATATTTTGTATTGTTTTTGTTGCTTTTTGTCTTTTTTGTTTGACTTTTGTCATTTTGTTTCTCATTTTTGTCATTTTGTTTCTCATTTTTGTCATTTTGTATTCCCTTTTTGACTCATTTGTGGTTTTTGTCTCAATTTTGTCATTTTGTGTTTTGCTTTGTTCGTTGTTTTGTTTTTCATTTTTGTCGTTTTGTGATTTTTTTGTCTCGCTTGTATTGTTTGTCTACTTTGTGTCGTTTTATTTCTCACTTTTGTCATATTTTGTCTCATTTGTTATTTTTTGGCACTTTGTAACTTTTTTGTCAAATTTTTTGTATCTTTTTTTTGTTTTGTGTCATTTGTCTCATTTTTTGTCATTCTGTGATTCTTTTTTGTCTTGTTTATGCATTTTGTGTTTTGCTTTATTTATCATTTTGTGCGTCATTTCAGTAATTTTTTGTATGGTTTGTGTCATTTGTGTATTTTTGGTCTTGTTTTTGTCCTTTTTTTTTGCTTTGTAACTTTTTAAATCTAATTTATTGTCTTTTTGTTTTGTTTCATGTCGTTTGTCTCATTTTTTGGTCATTTTGTTTCTTGCTTTTTTCAGTTTGTGACTCATTTTTGTTATATTTTGCCTTGTTTTTGCTGGTTTAGTTGTCTTTTTTTGTTTCACTTTTGTCGTTTTCATCATAAAGTAAAATACTATATCATCCAGTTCCAAATGACTAAATGTTGTGTTCCTTTGTAGACACTCTGTGATCTGGAAGTTGTAATGTGGAAATGATGAACTGAGGCTGAATGTTGCTGAAATTGAACGTATTTCTCTTAAGAAATTTCAGGTTGTTCACGTTATCTATTAAAAGATAATTCATTAAATGTGAACATTTTCAGAATCTACTTTTTTGCACTGAAACAAAGGAAACATTTGGAGTTGGTGGCTATTTATATTTCCTTTTAGCACATCTTTTTTCCAAATTTCTAACTCATGCGGCATCCAACCATCTCAGTTCTGATATTATCAGATTACAGACCATCTCTCCTGAACAGTTAGAAAAAGAAACCTCTACTGGCAGCATTTCAAGTTGCGATTCATGTAAAAACATAAGCTTTTATAATACAAAATAGGCTTTTTTCTTGAGAAAGGCTAATGTGAAAAATCTGTAATTATCATATCCACTGATGGAGGATCTGGACAGCCTCGACTGTTCTGGAAAAACCAAAATACAACACACATGGCCTGCCCTTATAATGACCGAGATCAATCAAGAAAACGGCGAAAGATCAACTAACAGTGAAAATAGTCATTAGTAGCAGGACTACTGTGACGCCTGCAGCTGCTCTGCTGCAAACAATGAGCTGAAATCATTACGTGGATTTATTTTATACATTATCTGAATTTGTCACAAATTAAAACTAGGTGGCATTTTTCAATGATGATATTTAAACCCTCTAAACCCCAAGCAGTCTCTGTTTTTTTGTCACTGTAGGACCAGTTTTTTACTGTAATATTAAGTCGTGTGACTCCATGGAAACAACACGACCATGGACAGAAGCAGAGAGAACTCAGTGATGTCTTTTGTGCAGTATGACAGTTATAATGGCTTAAATCAAAGAAGAAAAAATAAACTAAATTTATCTTTTCTCGCTCGGTGTATGCGTGGCCTGAAGTTGTGAAAAAGGCCCTGAAGTTTTGTCATTTGACTGTTGACTGAAGCTGAGGAGTGGAGAACTTTTAGTTTTTAACAGAACGAGGTGCAAACGGTCTGTTGTACATGACTTATTGGAAAACCTGCAAGAAATGAAGTGATTTTGATCAATTAACACATTATTAACTCTGTAAAACCCACATATCGAAAAAAAAGAAAAATAATAAATATATCTAAATAATAAAACCTAATAATAAAAAATCTCTATATATATAATTTGTAAAACCCAAATCTAAAAAAAAGCAAATATATATATATATATATATATATATATATATATATATATATATATATATATATATATATATATATATATATATATGTATATATATATATATCTGTAATGTAGTTCTTTAGATATAAATAAAAAAATTGATAATTAAAAAAAACAAAACTGATGACGTATTTTGTGGGTTTTTCAGGGTTCAGCAGATTTGATTCACTGTCCTGACGAATATATGCATCACAGACAATTGGTTCAAGGACTATCGGCAAGCTGAGGATTCTTTCAAACTCACTGGCAGGTTTCCAGCCTCAGTATCTGGTCTTATTTAAAGCTGTGAATCAGAGCCTTACCTGCCTCACCTGAGAGTAAAAGCACTGTCACTTTCTGTGCTGCTGCCAAAAATACGGATCACAAACGTTGCAGATTCATCCATAAAACAGTGATCAGATTAGCGGGATAAATCGAGGGCAGGGATGGATGATGTGTTTGGAAACGGACGGCGTGAGGCCAGCTCTGCTTTGTTAGCCTACAGACATGCATGAACGCCTAAAACACTTCAGCACATACACACCTGTTTGAACAGAGAGCATTAGCTTCAGCAAACACCACAGCCTGATTCGTTTCCTGAGAGCAGGTCAGCAGGACTGATAACGTTTCACCTGAGCTCCTGCATGTTTCATCCGCTGCCTTCCCTCCATCCTGTCCTCCGTCTTGAATTAATATTAACCTCCCAACCTCATCCATCCATCCATCCTGCCTCTCATTAAGTTCACTTCATTGATTCCTTCCTCTCAATCCACTCCTCAGTCCTCCTCTCCCTCCTCCTCCATCAATCCATACAAACTCCACAGGTCGGACCTCCTCCACCTCCCCACAGACAGTGTGTTTGTTCAGGGATTAGGTAGGAAGGAATGAATCCAGGGGTGTCCAACATGCGGCCCACGGGCCAAAAGCCGTCCTCCAGAGGGTCCAATCCGGCCTTCAAAGTGTAAAAATTCCAGAGAAGACATTAACTGCAGATTGTAAATTAGTAAAACTATAAATTTAAAATCATTTCTAGACCATGACAAGTTGTTTGGATCAGAAAGTAAAATACTACATTGTTCATTTTGTCATTTTGTGTCTTGTTTTAGCCATATTTGTCTTTTTTTAATCTGACTTTTGTCGTCTGTCTCATGTTTTTGTTGTTTTGTTCCTCATTTTTGTCGTTTTGTGTTTCCTTTTTGTCTCGCTTGTGTGGTGTGTCTATTTTTTGCCATTTTGTTTCTTGCTTTTGTCATTTTTTGTCTCGTTTTTGTCATTTGCTTATTTTTTTGTCAATTTTTTTTTGTCTAATTTTTGGTTTTGTTTCATATCATTTGTCTCATTTTTGGACATTTTGTGTCTCAATTTTGTAATATTTTACTTGTTTTTGTTGTTTTTGGCCTTTTTTGTCTGATTTTGTCATTTTGATCATACAGTAAAATCCTATATCAGTCAGTTCCAGATAGCTGTGACTAAATGTTGTGTTCCTTTGTAGACACTCTGTGATCTGGAAGTTGTAATGTGGAAATGATAAACTGAGGCTGAATGTTGCTGAAGTTTAAGTTATTTTTCTTAATAAATTTCAGGTTGTTCATAATGTTTTGTAAAAAGACAATTCCTGATATGTGAACATTTTCAGAATGAACTTTTTTGCACTAAAACAAAGGAACTATTCAGATTTGTGGTTATTTATAGGTTATTATGCTGTGATTTTACTGCTCTGACCCACTTGTGATTAAACTGTACTGAATGTGGAACCTGAACTAACCAGACTCTTATTTGTCGTTGCATTCTGTGTCTTACGGTGAAGGACTGAACCTGACCTACATCTGTACTCAG
Source organism: Amphiprion ocellaris (assembly GCF_022539595.1). Lineage (NCBI taxonomy): Eukaryota > Metazoa > Chordata > Actinopteri > Pomacentridae > Amphiprion > Amphiprion ocellaris. The sequence continues at coordinate 34,943,831 of NC_072777.1, read as the reverse complement.
ATGAACACATGGCCAGCAGGTCGGGCAGAGTGAGAAACACACACTCACAAAACACACATGTGCACACACACACGACAGCCAGACGCAACCCAACACCCGGTGGGAGTCAGCGTGGGTGTTGTGCGTTCGCCCCTGGACCGCTCTGTTCTTCGCACACGCGTGTTCGCCGCCGCCTTTGTTCCCAGGGCAGGCCTGTTTTCCGATTGGCCGGGATACGGATCTGTGTTTTTCTTCTCTGATTTGACTAATTCTGTTTTGGCTGCTGTCGGCAGGCCAGCGGGGTCACGGCGGTTGACGGGAGGCAGCTGCAGCAGCGAGTCGATCCATGCGACGCCCCCTGTCTGCACCGGCGTGTTTGCACAGCAGCTTCCAGACATTTCCACACACGTGAACACGCATGCAAACTCCTCACCGCCTCATCCAATCAGCAGGCCTGACTAGTCAATACTCACAGCTCCCTCACTGCTCCTCTGCTCCATAATTCATAGACGGAACAGATGGGCTCGGCTCGGATCGGATTCTCTCCAGCCTTCATGTCAGATAGAAGGACTCATTTTTCAGGCAACTCAGGTGCTGAGGAGCTAACCGGACTTCTCTATTTGCTTTGCACGGCCTCGTGGAGCGTTTCAGGGCATGAAGAGGAGATTACAAGATACAGACATACAAATGATTAATGTTTTATTAATGTAGCTTCTAAACAGGAGATGTGCAGGGAAATAATCGATACAAAAACTTTACAAACTGCGCTGAGTCTCCCAACTACCCCACGCTGCTCATGGAAATCTCTCTTTTTCTTTCAGCCTTTCACCACCTTCAGATTCAAAGAACTATAAGTTTGGTGTTGTGTTTTCCAGCAGGAGGTCTTAGTGAGCAGTTAAATAAAATCTATAGAGCAGACCATTAGATCATGTAGACTCCAAATCAACAAGATCCTTCATTTTACATACGTCCAAAATTCCACACAACTACTTTAAAATGCAGTTTTCACTTTAAAAGTTTGTAGACTTCTCATTTATTTATTATGGAGTTATTTACACTGCAAAAAATACTAATTTTTAAACAGTTGGCAGCTTAGTTTACTCAGTTCATTTTTGCAGGTTTTTCTTGTTTTGTTTAACTATATTTAACTACTAGAAAAAAATCATAGAAAAAAGTGTTAATTTGAATGAATGAAAACCATAAAATTAAACCCTTTTTCCGGTATTTCAATATTTATATTATACGTTATATATTTAAATCAAAAATATTTTGGCTTTTTTGACCCATTTCTAGAATTTTTTTTTTTTTTAACTGTTTTTTTTTTAATCTGTCCTGGTTTTAGTTCACTGACGGCTAGTTTAGACGACGTTTAGACCACGGACTGGTTGGACACTCCTGCCGTAAATAGTAGAAAAGCTGCGCTGGTTAAAATAGAAGCGTCCCGTCAAATTTAAGGACCCGGTTTGTATCGAATGAAGTCTGGGTCCGGCCTCGGACCACGGTCCACCTTTACGTGACCTGGGGTCTAGCATGTAGTTGATGAAACGAAGCCTCGATTCAGAGAATTTTGCCTCGAGGAATTTTAGTAATCTAATTACTGCAATAAGTCGAGGAATCGTTTCAGCCCTAATGCCGATGTCACATAACTCCATGGCAGAGTAAATATTGTGAAAGGAATCCACTGGAAAAGTCAGGTTGTTGAAATTCACTGCAATATGGTTTGTTTAAAATGTGCGTAATACTACATGAATGTACTTGCAGTAATACTGATATTACTGTGTTTCTAACTAAAGAAAAAAAAGCCAAGAAACAACAACAAAAAAACCCCAAAACCAGATACTGGAGTCTGCTGGATTCTCTCCTCTGGCCTGTGGCTGTAAAACACTCCACAGACCTTCTGTGATTCATAGCTGCTGAAAATTCAGTTTGTGCTGCTCTGCAGTTTGGAATCTGAATATACAATAATTTCCCATGAAATATGATCATTCTTTGTATGGTTATTTAGTTTGCAGCATCTGGCAACAGTGTGTGAAGCACACTGAAGCCTTCGTCCTGCTCAGAACGCAGCCATGGGAACTCTCAGGAACAATAAATAACTCGATCACGTTACACATTTTAATTTCTGGCACTGGTGAATTTACATGACTAATTGCGATACTGATTGTCACTCTGCTAATATGGGGACTGTACAAGCACAATAATTCACGGCACATTAGGAAAAGTAGGTGGGGAAACGATTACTGGGTCAACCAACGAGGCTCCAGTTTCATGCTTCTAACCCTGCACTCTCGCCGTCGCTCATGCAGGATGTTTTTTGTCGTGGATGGAGTAATGCTGAGTTGGTCTGTGGCACTTCTAATGAGAGCAAAACTCCCTGGGCTGCTGTTACCCCGACGGACCAGGAGAGGCAGCGAGGAGCTAACACACGATGACAAGCAAACGACGGCGTACACACATCTGTTTGCTTCACGCCGACAGTCATGTGTTGTATTTATGCCTCAGATATGATTAATCCTCCTGTTGTCCTCATTTACAGGCACCAAAAAATATTGTTTCCTTGTCGGAAAAAAATCCAAAAATTCAGCAAAAAAATTCCCCAATTTTCTCAAAAAATTTGCAAAACCTTCAGGAAGAAAATTCCAATAATTCCTTAAAAGTTTCCCTTAAAAGTTTTATTTAAAAAAGAAAATTCTTGTAAATATTTTCAAAAAATGAGTGAAAATCTGACCAAAAAATCCTAAAAATATCTGAAGTGATTCCATCTATATCAGGAAAACTTAACATTTTCTTTAAGAACATTCACAAAAAAAATCTACCAAAATCCAGCAAATTTCGCTATGTTACATAAGTTACATGTAACATTTCTTTTTTCCACATTTTCAAACTTTAAATTTGCAAAACCTTCAGGAAGAAAATTCCAAAAATTCCTTAAAAGTTTTCCTTAAAAATGTTTGGCAAGAAAATTGTTGTAAATATTTTCAAAAAATGAGAAAAAAAACTTCCAAAAAATTCTATAAATATCTAAAGGGTTTTTTTTTTTTGAAAAAAACATTTTCAAAATTTAAATTTGCAAAACCTTCAGGAAGAAAATTCCAACATTCCTTAAATATTTTGCTTAAAAGTTACACTTACACACACACACACACACACACACACACACACACACACACACACACACACACACACACACACACACACACACACACACACACACACACACACACATATATACATACAAATCCCCCAAATATGGCAAGAAAATTGTAAATATTTTCAAAAAATGAGTAAAAATCTTCCAAAAAAAAATCCTAAAAATATTTAAAGTGATTCCATATAAATCAGTAAAACTTCAAATATTTTCTTTAAAAAAAAAAATGTTCAAAGATTTCCCAAAAATGTTGAAAATGTGGACATCAGAAGTTTCACTGTGGAAATATATTTTTTCCCACATTTTCAACTTTAAAACAGGTCAAGTTTGACTCGCAGGACGACACGAGGGTTAATCAGGGTGAGATCTAATCAAGTACAGACTGCATCATCGCCCCAAGCTTGTGCTGAACAGACTCAGACATCACTCTGAATGAAGTGACTTCATGCAGAGGGTTTATTAAATGCCGTACGGTGAGTCGGCTGCTGGACGCCTGCCCTGCTCCGGCCCTGCACCGGCCAAACAGCTCAAATTAGCCACATTTATTCAGATTTAAAATGACAGAATGATTCCCGAAAAGCCAACTTCCTAAATTAATACACGGCACACATATAGGCGGACGCCATGCTGGGAAACAGCGAGGCAGAGTGAGAGCACAGGCCATGGAAAGAGTGGCATCACCCTAAAAGAAAGGAGAGACGATGTGGCGAGTGGAGGGCTGGAGAGGAGGAAAAAGGCAAGAAACGGCAACGAATGCATCCACAGGGAGCTGGGTGTGATCAGCAGTGTTGGCCGCGGTAATTTAAAGTAGTTAGTTACTAGTTATTTCTCCCAAAAAGTAACTGAGTTAGTAACAAAATTACTCCACTATAAAAGTAAATAGTTACCAGGTGAAGTAACTATTGCATTATTTTTTTATCTTTATTTTTTTATTTAAATATGTCTAAGAATTTGGATTTTTTTCTTAACAGGTTTCACAGCCAGTTGCACAGAGTTACATATTCTAGTTCTGCAAATCCATTTTTGAGCTCGGCATTCATTTCAGTTATTCGGCATCTATGGATTTAGGAAATGTCTTTCTGCATGGCGGACCGGCACCTGCTCTCCCTGTTATTCTGCCAATGAGGACTCTGAAGGAGTAATCTGGTAATAACGTTAGCATGTTCTCTACAACATACCTGCCTATCATTCCATTCAGCTCAGTCTGTGTCACAAGTTTTTGTGAAGCTGGAGCAGAAAAATCCAGCTTTATCTGCTTGGACGGCGTGGCTCCGTGTCCTTCTTTGTTAGAGGAGCTCAGGTTAGCCACACCTGTCCTGCTATCATCATCAACTGAGTCAGCGACGGTGTTTTTGGTCACTAGTTCTGTAGAAATGTGCTGTTGAGAGATGCTTCATTAGATTAGAGTTGCTTACAACAGACGTGGACAAACACTTTGCTCCAGGACATAATGAACACTTCACATGTACGTTTTTGCCTTTTACCTTGAGTTGAATAAAGTAGAGTCTCTACTTCCACTTTGAAAACGCCAACTTTCCCTCCAGACTCGCCACTGCTGCAGCTTACCTCTGATAGTTTGGGTGTAAACTGAACACTGCCTGTGATTGGCTTACCTTAGCCAATCATCATCACTTATGCAGTCGCCTCATCCCTCCCTCCTCCCTCACCAAAAAATAAAAAATTATCAGCCTTGTAGCTCCTGTGACTGAAAGTCAAATGTGCCCCATGGATGGAAATCATAATTAGTTAGATTACTGAAAAAAATAACGCCGTTATTCCCATCACTGGTCCCAATAGAAAGTAGAGACGATGTGGCCGAGTGGAGGGCCGAAGAGGGGAAACAAAGGCGAATAAACGGCAACAAATGCATCCAAAGGGAGCTGGGTGTGATCAGAGCATGCAGCTCCAAACGCCACACACAGGGTTGTACGATCCAGAGTGTAACGCAACAACTAGAGGAATAAACAGCTAATAAAAGGAGGAGCTATGGTGCCCAGCTGCCTTCTGGCTGCACGGTCCGTTTCCCGTCATCATTAGCGAGGACTTGATGGAAAACTTTTTTTTCTTTCCGCCAGACTGAACTCGCCGAGGCTGAAATATAGCTCTCAAAGCCAACAAAATCAAACACAACTCCTCTTTGCCAAACGTCTCACACACATATTTGTCATGGGTTTGTTCATTAGCGGCGAGCGTTGAGGACATGTGGGCACCGAGGAACGCTACAGGCCCTGACAACTTGAGCCGGCGGAGGTGTGTTGCAACCCGGAGTTCCTTTCACTGACAGCTTCTTTTTCTCCCTGATTTATGACCTGGAGGTGAAACAGAGTTCCCCCGGTCCACCTCGGAGTGCACAAACTAATGAACCAGATGCATTATTTATTATTGAAAATCAAAGCCCAGAACAAAAGCTGAGGTTTTCGGTCGGAATGGCTGAAACATTCCAAACGCAGAGAAGAAGGAACGCTTTCCTCTTCCTGCCATCCTCGGTCTGCACGTCGACCTGGAGCCGCCGCCAAGTATAATATTAGCCGGATAAAAGATTGTTGCAGTGTAGTCTGCAACGTGAGTCGATGGGGATGGCAGTTCCTACGCTCTAATTCAGGAATCAAAGTGATTGTTGCTTATCTTGATCAGCGGTGGGCCGGCACGCTCGCTGTGAGAGCCACTGGAAAAGATTACATCTTAATTGTCAGACATTACAGCGCGATGGCAACCGGAGAGACAGGCAGAGACACTACTGCGCCTCGTAATAATCCTTCATGGTGTTGACACTGAGATCTGAGTTAAAATAAAACTAACAAGCTCCGAGGATTGTGTCATTCCTTCTATAGTTACATTAATGAGAGAGGAGTTATTCTTGTGGTATCGCCTTACCTCTGCCAAGACAAGATCTGGCACAAACATTTCAACCTTTATTTCTGTTTTAAGCAAAGTGAAATGTGAGCGCTAGTGAAGTGCTGCTGTGACTGTCTTCTTTGGATTTTGTTTTTAAAGAAACGATAAAGATTTAACTTTGTCAGAGGTGATTTTTTAAGAGCTGTGAGCACTTTGGGCGTCCTGCTTGGATTGACTTTTGCAGACCCCAGAACCCCCAACACTCAACAGCAGACCTGACCACATCTAAAGTGTTTCTGGAAGAACCACACCCTGACCCACATCCATAGTTTATCTGAGGTCTGGACACGGACTTCTCTTAAGTCGTGCACCTTGTTGATTCCAAACAAAGACACATTTTTGCTTGCTTATGTCCCTACTTATTTGAGCACTAAATATCCCCAGTATCATAAAAACATCATTTTATTCAGCAGAAATGTATTTACGTTCTTTTGTGCTTCGTTGTTCATGAGCTTGATGTCTGACTCATTGATGTTGATTTCAAGAACAGAGCTGCCATTTCTGCTGTGCTTTTCATGCAACTGTTTGCTGTCTTTCTGCTCCCTGCATCTGTCTATTTTCAAAATCCCATCAGTAAAAAAACAACAACAGCCAGCTGACAATGGGAAGTTCTGTAAAAGATTTGCATCATGCAAGAAGGAAAACAAGCTTGGTTCTTTCAGTTAATTACACCAGGGGTGTCTAACATGAGGCCCGTGGGCCAAAAGCGGCCCTCCAGAGGGTCTAATCCGGCCCTCAAAGTGTAGAAATTCCAGAGAAGACATTAACTGCAGATTGTAAATTAGTAAAACTATAAATTTAAAATCATTTCTAGACCATGACAAGTTGTGTTGATCATAGAGTAAAATATTAGATTGTTCTTTGTTCTTTTGTCATTTTGTGTCTCATTTTTGTAATATTTTGTCTTGTTTTTTGGCTGATTTTTGTCATTTGTCTCATGTTTTGGTCATTTTGTTTGTTTTTTTTCTTTTGTGTTTCCTTTTTTTCGCTTGTGTTGTTTGTCTACTTTTTGTCATTCTGTTTCTTGATTTTGCCATTTTTGTTCTTGCTTGTGTCATTTTGTGTAATTTTTTTGTCTTAAAAAAAATTTAATAAAACCTTTAAGGGAAACTTTTAAGGAATTATTGGAATTTTCTCCCTAAAGGTTTTGCAAATTTTCAGAAATCTGAGGATTTTTTTTTGCAGAATTTGGGGATTTTTTTCAGAAAAGGGAACAACATTTTTTTTGGTGCCTGTAAATGGGGACAACAGGAGGGTTAAAAAAAAAATCAGTGTGAAAAGATCTGGGTGGCATTATGGGAAACACTCTGGCTTTAGATTTACAGCCATCAAGTTACATTAAGAAAAGGAGGAAAAACTCTTCTGGACACAAGAGGAAACCTAAATTAAACACAATATTTCATTTTCACTGAGATCCAAAGTGCAGTAAACACAGGAAGTAAGCGACGGCTGCTGGCCTCACCCTCTGCTTTTACTGTTTATCTCTGTTTTTCTTTCTCGTGATAAGTCCGTCCTCTGGCCCACAAGCTGTTGGTTTTAACAGAGATGTCATCCATCACAGCAGCATTTACAACTCCCCTCACATTAATAACACCACGTATTTATTTAAATTCTTATTGGTTTGACAGCAGCAGTGAAAACCTGTACGAGTGTGTGTGTCTGTGTGGGTTTGTGTGTGTGTGTCTGTGTGGATGTGTGAATCTGACATGGATGGAAATCCACTTCAGCCAGCACAAGAAAAAAAAACACAAAAACTGATAAGAAGGCATATATGATTAAAAAAAACAACATAAATTAGTTTAGATATTTTAATTTTTATTTTTACTATGCCTCACTGCCTTTCTATTAATCTTTTTGTTTCCCATACTGAGAAATAAGGTTGAATAAGTAGATATTATTTGTGATTTTAATTAATTAGCCTTTCTTGTTTTAACTTTCTGCAAATTTTTTGTTACACTGCCTTCTGGCTATCCTGCTTTTTATGTGAATTAAGTTAATAATAAGTCAAAGTTACGAGAGAGGAGGTCAAGAACCAAAACTAAATGATAAAAGGAAAAATTAGTAAAAATATAAAGACATTTATTTATTTTTGTTGGCTTTATGGCATGTAAATGTCCCTAGAGGGGAGATATTTTTCAGAATTAGTTAATGAAATTATTATCAAAGGCTCTATCAATGATAATTGTGAACAGATGGGAGGTATTTTTAAGTGAATTTATTTCAACTTAATTTTTTAAAAGAAGAAAATACTCATAAAAAGTCAGCATTATAAGAAACAAGTCAAATGATGAGATAAAATAAGTATTTTTTTTATTATTATATGGCTCTGTGGACAGAAATTTTTCAAAGAGGACAGATATTTTTAAAATAATTAATTTAAATAAACCATCATTTAAAAAAATAAAGAAAACTCCATGGACAGATAAAACACTTCTCTTCTCATAAACATATTCAGTAGGAAGATAAGATATGAGATCATGTGAAATGGTTGAATTTATTGTTTTTTTTTTTTTTTAAGTATTTTGGCAGGAATGAGCTTCCACACAGAGAGAGAGAGATTTTCTTGAAAAATGTGATTATCCTGGTTACCTTTCTTGCCTCTAGACGCTACAGTCACCAGCACATTTTCAAAGTATATGTATGTATAAGTGACATTACTCAGAGAATTTCTTTTTTTAAAAATTTTCTTCCTAATGAGTATAAATTCACACAGCTTGTTGGCCGTTATGGAACTGAACTTTTATGTGAGAAACTCTTCCAGACAGATCAGTATTTGCTACCTGAGGAGTTTTATTTTGCCGGTGTGTTGGTGGGCCGCTTTAAGAAGCTTCATGTTGATTTAAATCTGGCAGAAACATGTCAGGAAGCTCTGATACTCCGACCCGCCTCGAGCACCGTAAAAACAACCTCCCTGCAAACGCACCCCAAACACAAATATTCCTTCCTTCATATTTACCCTGGCAGAGGGCCTGGACGCTGGTATTCATCACACCAGCAAACAGGAAATACCTCCAACATGCTCAGACTGTATCTCAGCATCGGGCTACGATGCTGCTCACTTTGCACCGACGACAACGGAAGCCCACACTCAACTCGTGGTTGAATCCTGCCTTTCACAGGCGGCTTGAAACGAAAAGTGGCAGCGAAGCTCCACTCCACTGATTCCAACATGACCATGTATATTTTATTTCCCGTCCAACATCGAGGCGGGAGACGAGACGGAGATCTCTGTGACAGCTAGCCTGGCTAATCTGCATCGACAGCTGTGCGATGACATCAGGAATTAGTCGCTGCTCATGCAAATAGAGTGCATATGCTAATACTGGAGCTAATTGGTGGAAAGAGGGAGGGAGCGAGCGGGACGGCTTGTCAGTTGGAAGTTGTCTGGATGGAGACGCTCTCAGCGGTGGAGGAGGCTTCCAGCAGCCCTCATTACACATGTGGAGGAGGCCGCAGACGACACCGTTCAGCTCACACTTCTACAGATGGCAAATCTGTCCGTTCCTTACATCTCCACAACTCTGAGCAGATTAGAACGTCTCCTGCTTTGCATGCTGGGTGTGATGAATACATTGACATTTTTAATGCTAATACACTCGCCGTCATTATGTACGAACCAGTGAGGCGACGGCAGCCATTAGCAGCACTGAACCGTCACAATGAGGAGCAACATTTAGGGCTTTATGGCTTTAAAAAAACAACAAAAAAAACCAATCATCATAGAGACGTATAGACAAATACTGTACACAGCAAAACAGATTAATGCTATAAAGTTTGGCAGCTTGGACCAGACCTTTCATCTATTGTCACACAAAGAATCATCTGACCCAATGTGCTTCATAAACAGTAATAATAAGCATTTTAATGTGGGTGTGGTCTGTTTTCTGTGACGTCTTATTTATGTATGTGTGGGTTTTACGGGTATATGTATATGGGTCAGTATATAATTGAGGGACTTTTGAAGTCCATGGGATATATCTGCATACATTCTTATCAAATTTAAAACAAAAAAAAAAGTTTTTTATCTTCATTATGATCATGTCTTTACAAATTCCATCATTATTTATTATGGAAACAATCACGTATTAATAAAAAATGACTGGATATCACTAAAATGTCAACTAAATAACCGTCTGAATTTAATACCAACCATCTTCTAATGAGCTAAACAATAATAAAATGAGCTGATTCAGAAATAGTTTGGATTGTATTCTTTTTATCAAGTTCAGATAATCATGACAAATATTTTTGTTTTTCCAACATATTAAATTTTAGATGGAAATCTGTGTCTGAGAATTCACTTTCAATTAAGTTGTTAATTCCAGATCATATGACCTGGTCATTTTGTTTCTCTGTGGTCATTTTCTTTGTTTTTGGTCATTTTCAGTCCGTTTTGTGAGCATTTTAGGTCTTTTTGTGGTGATTTTGTGAATTTTGTGGCTGTTTTCAGTCTATTTGTGACAATTTTGTGTGTTTTTGTGTTCATTTTTTCTAGTTATTTTGTGTGTCTCTGGTCATTTCGTGTTTTTATGATAATTATCTGTCTCACTGAGTCATTTTGCATTTTCTATGGTCATTTGTGTCATTTTTTGTCACTTTGTGCATTTCTGTGGTCATGTTGTGTCTTTTTTGGCCATTTTCAGACTGTTTTGTGGGCATTTTAGGTCTTTTTGTGGTCATTTTGTGCATTTTTGTGGTCAATTTATGCCTCTTTGTGGCCGTTTTCAGTCTGTGTCAATTTTAGGAGTTTTGTGGTCATTTTGTGTTTTTCTTTTTACATATTGGTAAGCTGAGGTGTCTGTTTTCGTTCGCGATGTTTGTGTTTACATTGCTGTTATTGTGGTTTAGTCTGAAAACCCAATAAAGGTATTGTGAAAAAAAAAAACAAGCATTAAGTAACCAGGATTTCAGCCTCCTCCTCAATGCTGCTGGGTCAATAAAAAGCTCACATTTTATTTCAGTTTGAAGATTTTTTTTCTCCAATGACATTCTCAGAAGAACTTCTTGATAAATTAGAAATACAATTGATGTCTGTTGACATATACAAAAGGTTGATTCTCAGTTCAAGTTGCCATGGAGATAAGTATGAATCAGAGTTGTTAGTTCAGAATCCTCCCACATTATCTGACTTCACTGGCAGAGAAACTAATGAGGCGAAACGAGCTGGGAATCATCTGGATGATGGAACCAGGATGGAAAAAAGCTGCGATCCATCAGATAACAAAGTGGGATCAGTGAGATGTCCAAAAATATCACAACTGGATTTTTTCATAATGATTAATATCAGTAATTGTCACAATATAGATTAAATATCGTTTCTGAGGAAGGAAATACTTTTAACATGTTTGTTAGAGCTCAAATTCAGACACAAAAAGTTGTTTTCTACTGCCTGGTGCACAGTAAAATAAAAATAAATTCAAACTGGAATAGTGTTATGTTTTTTTAAAAAAATTATGAAAATACAGCAAATATCTGTAAGATAGTGATATTTTTAGCAGATGGACATTATTTACAGTTTGTCCTTTTTTATTTCTGTTTTTTTCTTTATAGTCAACATGTACATTAAATCAGTCCCTCCAGGAATTTGCGTTAATTGTTGCGACTGCAACAATCGCAAATTCAACCAATCTTGCAAGACTGTGCTGGCAGCTCGAGCACTCCAGCTCACCTACAGCTCTGTCTAAACACTGCAACACCAATCTATGCAACACAATGGAAAGTTGTAATATTGGAGTGAATCAGCCACACCGCTTTGAACCACGAATCGATTCTGAAGTAGAACAACGACACAAAAAGTTCTGTTTTCCAAGTTGAGAGGATCAGTTCTATGTGTTTGTCACATATGAACCTGTAGAACCCGAAGTCTTTTGTTACAGTACAGTTTAAATGTAGAAATGCAGAGGAAAGGTGAATAAAAAGCACCACATGGACACGTTAACAAGGTAGACAACCTGACTTTCTCCATAGGTGGTCTTTAAACAACAAGCTACATGCTGTAGAGTTTAGCCTCTCTCCCTGCTGTTAATTCAATAAAATGTGTTCTACAGTTCCAATTATTCTCCCCTTATTGGAGTAATTTCTGGGTAAAAGCGTGACAGCTGAGGGTCCGGTGCCCTTCCCTCCAACATGCTTCAGACCACCAACCGCTCAGCCGGTGATCTGATCAAAGGACAAACCTTCTTGGCACCGTCTCGCTTCCTGGGCTCACATTTCCAGTTAACCAAACTAGCGGTAATTTGGACGTGTGCCTGAGGATAAAGAGAGAAAATATACGATCCTGGCTGCAGTTCAATCTGTGACTGATGCTCACATTATACAGCAGCAGATCCTGGGATTCCTCCGGAGGCCCGACCCGGCCAGACGGTCCAAAGACCGGCGTCAGGGGTCGGAGCTGAAGTGGATTCCCAGCAGCCGAGGCAGCGTTGACCGACAAGTAAGAAACATCGATGGGCCCGACTCCAACTCTGACCCCTCAGGGATGGTTGAGGTCAAAGACTACATCCAGTCTGGCTCCAGTGGACGTCCATGGATGCAGCTCGGTGTGTCTGAGCGGGACTCAGTGTCACTATGTGGGGAAAAATGCAGCGTACAGCATCAGCAAACCATGATTGGTGAAGCTTTTTCTGTTTTGTGCCTTGTTGGAATGCAAGGAATTAGTACACTTTTTTCTTCGAACAGAAGAAACGCATTTTTGAAGGCCTGGAACTGAACTATAGAGGATTTTACTGTATGATCAAAACGACAAAAGTCAGACAAAAAAAAAGACAAACAAGACAAAACATTACAAAAATGAGACACAAAACGACAAAAGCGAGAAACGGAACAACAAAAAATGAGACAACACGAAACAAAACAAAAAACAGACAAAAAATGAGACAAAAAGTTACGAAGCGACAAAAAAATGGACATTTTAAATTTATAGTTTTATTAATTTACAATCTGCAGTTAATGTCTACTCTGGAATTTTTACACTTTGAGGGCCGGATTGGACCCTCTGGAGGGCCGCTTTTGGCCCGTGTGCCACATGTTGGACACCCTAATTTTAGGGGAATGGCACAAGTGTGTGGCAAAATGGCTCAACAGCGCCTCCCCTGGAATATTATGAAAATTCAGCCCTCGGACCACGTTTCACCTACAGCTACAAAAATCTGCATATGTATCTAATCAAGACGCACAAAAAAGCCTCTGGCACCAAAACCCAACAGGAAGTGGACGATTTTGAATTATGAGTCATATTTTGGACAATTCTGTGCAGTTTTTAGACATTTTCAGCACCTATATTGTCTAATTTTGGCAGCGTTTTCTCTCATTTTGATCATTTTGTGTCTCACTTTAGTGGTTTTGTGTAATTTTGGTTGTTCTGCTTCTCTTTTTTACTGTTTGATGTCTCATTTTGGTTGATTGTTCAATGTTACATTTTGCCATTTTGTTCTGCATCTGCTGTTGGTTGTTTAGTTTAGCTTTTCATTTTGGTTGTTTTGTGTCTCATTTTGGTCATTTTTTGGTAGTTTTATGTGTTATTTTGGCAGTTCTGCATCTTGTGTTGGTTGTTTTTGTCTCCTTTTGATTGCCTTGTGTCTTATTTTGGTCATTTTTCTGTGTTTGCCTCATTCTGGTGATTTTGTGCCTCATTCCTGTTGGTTTGCGTGTAATGATGATTGTTTTATGAAAAGTTTTGCTCATTCTGCGTCTCAATTTGCTTGTTTTCTGTCTAATTTTTGTCATTTTGTTTTACATGTCATTTTGGTTGTTTTACATGTCATTTTGATTACGTTTGTCTCATTCTGGTTGTTGAGCCTCTAATTTTGGCTTTTCTGCATGTCCCATCGGTTGTTTTATCTCTTTTTGAACATCTGTCTCATTTCGGTTGCTTTGTGTCTCATTTTGATCATTTTTTTGGTAGTTTGGTGTGTTATTTTGGCAGTTCTGCATCTCTTATTGGTTGTTTTACCTGCTTTTGATTGTTTTGTGCATCACTTCCATTGTTCTGTGTCTCTTTAGGATTGCTTATGTCATTCTGGCTGCTTTGTGTCTCATTCTGGCTGCTTCGTCACCGCTCTTTATGATTCACTCCATTCTAGAAAACACTCGATGTACTGTTTGTTTGAGTGAAAGAGCCACAACCTTCAACCTAAAATTAAGAGCACAACACCTTAAAAGAGACATTATCAAGGTACAACTGTACTTCAAACTGCATTTAAAATCTGCAGAAACTTTCTTAGGATCCAGATCTGTTTTTGAGGACAGTTTTCCACAGTAAAAAAGCAAATTACTTGTCAACATACTACAGTTTTTTCCATTATTTCATGCCTCCATACTGCTACTGCGTTAAAGTGCCTATAATCAATATTTCTCACAAAAACTGAAATAACAGGCTGTCAACACAACCCCATCATGCTGATTTATTTGATTTTCCACCAAACCATTTGGAGGGCGGAACGTCTGTCACATTTTAAAGAAGCACTTTTCACCTCCGTCAAAGTGCCATTTGCTGTCTTTTTTTTTTCTTTTTACAAAAAACCTCAACCTCCGAGCATTTGATGGAGCCGACTTAAAGTGTCCCTTAAAAAGTCGTCTGATGCGCTGATTGAAGGGAAGCTGCCACCTCTCCATCTCTTAGTAAACGCTGAGCTACAGAGGTACAGTCTGTGCCAAACGTACTCGACTTCAATCATTCAGTCATGTACAAATGAAGTCACTCTCCAGATCGAGTCCAGGCCGATCTGATCTTCTTATTCAGATACGCTCCCAGATTCTCTGCAGTGTGAACTGTGTGGCAGTTTGTACTGATCCATTCATATTATGCTCATATTGTGAATATGAATACAGTACGGTTTGGTGTAAAATTTACATCGTAACTAGTTGGTTTGATCTGTTAAAATGTCCGTATAGCTCAGTGCTACTACATTCTACAACTGCATGGGATGTTTTCTATGTCATTTCTGTTTTGTGCCTTATTTAATATCTCATTTTGGTTGTTTTGTGTGTCATTAATATGCATCTAATTTTTGTCGTTTTATTCCCTTACAATCCGTTCATCTCATTTTGATTTTATTTTGTCTTTTTCATCATTTCACGTCTCCTTTTGATCATTTTATGCCTCATATTGGTTTATTTTGTCTGGCTCTGGTCGTTGAGCCTCTGATTTTGGCTTTTCTGCATGTCCGATCGGTTGTTTTATCTCCTTTTGATCGCCTTGTGTCTCATTTCAGTTGTTCTGTGTCTTGTTTTGATAGTTTTCTGTGTTATTTTGCCAGTTCTGCATCTCGTGTTGGTTGTTTTCATCTCCTTTTGATCGCCTTGTGTCTTATTTAGATTGTTTTGTGTCCAATTGTGATCATTTTTTGTCTAGTTTTGGTTGTTCTGTGTGTTATTTTGGCAGTTCTGCATCTCGTGTTGGTTGTTTTTATCTAATTTCTCCTTTTGATCATGTTGTGTCTTATTTTGGTAATTTTTTGTCATGTTTTGGCTGTGTTATGCCTCGTTCTGGTGACATTGTCTCATTATGATTGTTTTCAGTATAATTTCAGTCATTTTGTGTCTCATTTTGGTTGTTTTTCATGTCAGTTGTTTTCAGTTTCCTGTATAATTTTAGTTGTTTTGGATGTCACTTTGTAGCTAAAGCTTTTTTTTTTGGAGTGTTTTGCATTTTATTTTGGAGGTTCTGCATCTCATTTTGGCCGCTTTGCATTTCATTTTGTGTTTTGCATCTTTTTGCGTTGGTTTTATGTCCTGTTTTGGTTGTCCTTTGCCTCGTTTTTGTTGCATTTTTCTAATTTCAGCCTGTGTTTGGTTCAGAAATCGATTCATTTACAGGTCTGTTAATGAATTATCATCGTCTGTCATTCTAGTATTTTTACCTGGATATTTTCCCGCTAATGAACCGGCTACATCATCAGTGAACTGTGACGGTGTTATAAGCTGCGTGATGCCCTTTGTATGCTGAAAACGCAGAGCCTATTTGATGTGAACCTGAGATTTACTGACACTGCGGTGACATCACTGATTTACTGTTGTGTAAATGAAGGGAGCCTCATTAAAGTGGCTGTTTTCCATCATGAACAACATGATGCATATCCATGTATTTTTAATAGCTCAACCAAGAATAATAATGTCACTGGAAATTCCACAAGGTATTACGTGCCATCACACATTCAAGAATTGACTATGAAATGTAAATATTCCACTGATTAAAGGTTGACTGCGGCGGAATTTACAAAAAAAGAAATAAAGATGAAAAAACAAGTTTAAAAAGAAAACTCGTTCACAAATCCTCTAAGTGGGAGCACATATATTTGATTAAGAATCCGGTCCGTATTCAGATGAGTTCATTATGCAGTCCCAGTCACGTACAGCGTTTGGATTGTAATAGGTGGTTGTTAAAATTGGGATGTAAATCTCATTACTGGAGTGTGTTTGAGAACATATCAGTCCTCCTTTTGTGGTGCAGAAATCACGCTCGCAGCAGCACCCTGGGACGTTCTGATCATGTAAATCGCTGAGTGTTTTTAGTATGTGCATATTTTAACATGTTAATCTCTCTGACAGACCAAACATTACGCTGACAAGGCCTTCTCCCCTCGCTGCTCCGTGGGCCAAGCCTGATAGCGCTTTGCTCTGTCAAAGACAAAACATAAATAAATCATTTAATGCATTAATATTCAGGTCAGGGCTCGTCTATTTTACACAACATTGTCTAAAGTGTTGCAAATCTGCGCCACACCACTCCCCCTTTCTGTCTTATTTCAGTTCTGTCAGCGCTCCAGCTGCTCTTGGTGGCAAAACTCCCAACAAAAAGTTAGCAAATTTGTCTTTATTCTGCGTCTCTGATCCCTAAACAACACTGGGTTTTTTTGTACTTTTTTGTCAGGTAACCGTGCCGACACATCTGTGCAGCTGTGACCTCTGGTTTGGTTGTTTATGTCTCCTTTTGATCACTTTGTGTCCGATTTTGGTCATTTTTCTGTTTTGCCTCATTCGAGTGACTTTGTGTCTCATTTTGGTTGCTTTCTGTATAATTTTAGTCGTTTTGTGTCTCATTTTGGTTGTTTTGCATGTCATTTTGGTTATGTTTGTCTCATTTTGGTTGTTTTGTGTCTCACTGTGATCATTTCTTTTCTTGTTTTGGCTGTGTTATGCCTCATTCTGGTAATTTTGTGTCTCATTCCTGTTGGTTTGTGTCTCATTATGGTTGTTTTGTGTATAGTTTTGGTTGTTCTGTGTCTCATTTTGCTTGGTTTCTGTATAATTTTAGTCGTTTTGAGTCTCATTTTGGTTGTTTTGCATGTCATTTTGGTTGTTTGTCTCATTTTGGCTGTTTTGTGTATAGTTTTGGTTGTTCCATGTCTCATTTTGCTTGGTTTCTGTATAATTTTAGTCGTTTTGTGTCTCATTATGGTTGTTTTACGGAGAGTTTAGGTCATTTTGCATCTCATTTTGCAAATCTGTGCCACACCACTCCCCCTTTCTGTCTTATTTCAGTTCTGTCAGCGCTCCAGCTGCTCTTGGTGGCAAAACTCCCGATAAAAAGTTAGCAAATTTGTCTTTATTCTGCGTCTCTGATCCCGGTGGCACTCTCAGGGGAACCAAAGCAGTTTCTGGCTAAACAACACTTGTTTTTTTGTACTTTTCACTCCCAGCCTCAGAAAGTGTTCCATCTGCGCTGGTTGTCAGGTAACCGTAGCGACACATCTGCGGCTGGTTTAGGAACAGTGCAGCTGTGACCTCTGGTTTGATGTGCAAAAAGAAAACATCTAATATGGCATCCGCCATCTGCAGCTGAGGGGGAGGAAGGAGGGAGGGAGAAATGGGGAAGGGAGAGAAGGTGGAGGAGTTGAAGACAGAAAGAGGGA
Source organism: Amphiprion ocellaris (assembly GCF_022539595.1). Classification (NCBI taxonomy): domain Eukaryota; kingdom Metazoa; phylum Chordata; class Actinopteri; family Pomacentridae; genus Amphiprion; species Amphiprion ocellaris. The sequence continues at coordinate 34,925,957 of NC_072777.1, read as the reverse complement.
GAGAAAAAAGGTGGAAATCTCTGCTATTTGTTCTCCTTGTCACTTGCTGCAATGGGAGGAAAACACTACATTTGTTTTGCACTCATGCATTGGCTGCTTTACTTTTCTTCATCGGAATGGAAGCTTAGAGAAGATAAACAAAATCCTGTAGCTATTCTGTTGATACTGAGTGACAGATCTTGTATTTGTCTTATTTCACTGGGATATGCAGGACTTTTTCTAATATGCAGCTGTTGCATATAAAGGTTATTTATACCAGTCTACTGTATCAGAACTGACTTGTCAGACTCAGATTCATTATAAATTGAGTGACTAGAGATTGTTTCACGCTCTCCTGATAACACAATCGATGACATCTCTGCGCTTTGGGGAGATGTTTTTATTGCTCGCATGATGTAGGAGATGTTGTACAAACAGAAATGACACATGTCAGTGGTTTTAAAAGGGGGATTTAAAGGAGAGAAACTGTTATCTTCAGCGGAATGTGCTAAACTTACTGGTGGGGAATGCGATGCATGTTTTGGATTAGAACCGACGCCCCGGAGCAGAGATGGGCTCGAAGCCGTCGGGCCTTTTGGACGTCTTGGTTCACCGCTACATGTTTGCACACAGCCACCAGAGAGCTGATCTGGAGGGGGCTGACAGGTAGCCTGCCTCTTACACAGCAGAGGGATTAACACAGCGGCAGAAACATGTGCTGTTTTTTAGGTGGAAGGGAGGACGGAGGGTGGGGATTGGGGGCTTTGAGGCGAGACCAGACACCCTGTGGTGCTGGCGTCAGGCTGGTACCGACTTTCTAACACACACAGGAGGTGAAAGCTAAATACAAGCCGACGTTGTTATCTCCCCCCAGTATTGGTCAACAGCAGACAGCCATGTGTTCACCATCCACCTATTTCACTTTAAATTAAGTGCAGAACACAATTCCAGATTGAGGGGGATACAGTAAAAAGCTCATTTGTCCAAACCGCAGTTTTCAACCTGGGCGAGCTAATGACCGGCTGAACTGCTTTTACAGATGTGCAAAAATAATATTCTATTCACAGCATATGTTGGAAAGTCCTTATATTTCAGCTCCAAATTAGCTGTAAGGGTTGTTTTAAACTGGCTGTGCGTGGACATAAAAAGCTGACAAAGTAGGGTCTGCTACATGTGAGTGGGGGTTAGTGGGGTTAAATGTGTACTTACTTTGTCTAAATTGTAATTAGCGGTTAACCAGCTGGGGGGCTGATGTTATTAGCTGTTGCTTGGTCTCATCTTTGATTCCAGCGCTCACTTTGCTACTCCATGACTCCACTTTGTGTTATGATTCAAATAACAGGCTGACTGCTTCGGTTAAACGACTACTTCTTGCTATGAGTTTTGACATTCTGGTCGTTTGCCATCCGTCCATTTCCTTCTATTTATCCAGAGTTCGATCAAAGTGGCAGCAGGCGAAGCAGAGCTTCCAGTCGTCTGTCTTCTAAGCAACATTTTCCAGTTTCTCCTGGGGAATCACAAGGTGTTCCCAGGCCAAATGAGATATGTCATCCATCCAGTAGTCTAGACCAGGGGTGTCCAACATGCGGCCCGCGGGCCAAAAGCGGTCCTCCAGAGGGTCCAATCCGGCCCTCAAAGTGCAAAAATTCCAGAGAAGACATTAACTGCAGATTGTAAATTAGTAAAACTATAAATTTAAAATAATTTCTAGACCATGACAAGTTGTTTAGATCATAAAGTAAAATACTAGATTGTTCATTGTTCTTTTGTGTCTCATTTTTGTAATATTTTGTCTTGTTTTTTTTGTTTTTTGCTTCCTTTTTGTCTCATTTAGGGTTTTTGTCTCATTTTTGCCATTTTGTGTTTTGCTTTATTCGTTGTTTAGTGAATCATTTTTGTCGTTTTGTGTTTCTTATGTCTCACTTGCGTTGTTCGTCTATTTTTTTGTCATTTTGTTTCTCGTTTTTGTCATTTTGTCTTTTTTTGTCTCGATTGTGTTGTTTGTCCATTTTTTTTGTCACTTTGTAACATTTTTGTCACATATTTTTGTCACTTTTTTGCTTCATGTCGTTTGTCTCATTTTTAGTAATTTTTTGTCTTGTTTATGTAGTTTTTTGTCTATATTAAAAGCAAGAAACAAATAACAAAAAATAGACAACACAAGCAAAAAAAACACAAAATGGCAAAAAAATATGCTCAAAACAATGAATAAAGAAAAACACAATGACAAAAATAAGACAAAAAGCACAAGCGAGACAAAAAGGAAACACAAAATGAGAAAAATGAGAAACAAGACGACAAAAACATGAGATAATCAACAAAAGCCAGACAAAAACAAACAAAAAACAACAAAAACAAGACAAAATATTACAAAAATGAGACACAAAAGAATAATAAGCAATCTAGTATTTTACTTTAAGATCGAAACAACTTGTCATGGTCTAGAAATTATTCTAAATTTATACTTTTACTGATTTACAATCTGCAGTTAATGTCTTCTCTGGAATTTTTACACTTTGAGGGCCGGATTGGACCATCTGGAGGACCGCTTTTGGCCCACGGGCCTCATGTTGGATACCCCTGTTGTAAGGAATTAGCATGCTGGAAATGTAATCATTAAAACTTTGAATTCAACGGTACTATGAATAAAGTGAACTCCGATCTCTCCAAACAACACACCTCTGTGGTTTCCTGAAGTATAAATGTGTTCTGCGGAGGTGAAACTGTTGAAATCCACTGTTGGGAAACAGTTTCTGTCTCCTGCGTGTTTGACTCACGGCATTGTCCCTGCTGAGCAACTGTTATGACAGTTTGCGTGGGTGTTGACATTAGGAAATGAAACTCTCCGACTCGACATTAAATATTCAGCACAAATAGACGGGAAGCAATGAGATAACCTGAAGCTAGGAGAAAAAACTGATGAACATTTGAGTCATGGTGACTCCTTATGTGTCAGCTCAGAGGAGGCTGCTGAATGTGAGGATAATGTGACAGCGGTATTTATCTGCTCTGTTCTGCTGCATTCTTTGCTGTTTTATTCCTCTGTGACCTTTCTCATCATGGATTCATTTTTATCAACAGGATTGACGCTGAGTGAATGTGAATGAGTCGCCACGTCTGACACCAATAGTCATAATAAGCTCAGACACACTTTGATCACAGGTTTTGTTCCTTCCAGTAATTAGCCGATCAGTAACTGAACTTTGTGAACATGCTTTGTGTACAAAGTCACCACATGCACTCAAAAAATGAATCTGAGGGGTTGTTCATTTACTTTACCCTCCTGCTGTCTTCATTTACGGGCACCAAAAAATAATGTTTCCTTGTCTGAAAAAACCCCCAAAATTCAGCAAAAAATTCCCCAAATTTCTGAAAATTTGCAAAACCGTCAGGAAGAAAATTCCAATAATTTCTTACAAGTTTCCCTGAAAGGTTTTATTTTTAAAAAATCCCCCAAATTTGGATAGAAAATTCTTGTAAAAATTTTCAAAAAATGAGTAAAAACCTTCCAAAAAATCCTAAAAATATCTAAAGTGATTCCATATATATCAGTAAAACTTATATTTTCTTTAAGAACATTCAAATAAAAATCAACCAAAATCCAGTTAAATTCGCTCGATTTTGGTAGATTTTTATGTGAATGTTCTTAAGAAACATTTTTAACATTTCTTTCCACCAAAAAATGTTCAAATATTTCCCAAAAATGTTGAAAATGTGGACATCAGAAGTTTCACTGTGAAACTATTTTTTTCCCCACATTTTCAAACTTTAAAACGGGTCAACTTGACCTGCAGGACGACACGAGGGTTAACTCAAGTTTGTTGAGTTGGATGAAAATAATTATTTTGTGCTTTATGAGAGCAATTTAATCATGTGGCAATTCTTTTTTTAAGTTCACTCAAAGAGTTATTTTTTTGAGTGTGAGTCACTGTCTCACTGGAGGCAGCTGTAAAGCACCCTTAATGAAATGGGATTAAACCAGGGTGGACTCTGAAGTCAGCGCTGGCTCTACGCCAGTGTTGACGTGCAGTCTGGACGACTTCTGACTTCTCCTCCGTCTTGGACTAGGATTAAAGGTGGCCCGTTCAGAGGGAGAGGCTCAGGCCAGCCGCTCTGCCAAAGCTTTCCCGGCTTCCACAGCGAGGGCAGGGCACCGGAGTCTCCACTCGGAGGATGAGGCAGTTAATAAACAAAACCCTCCCAACTCCAGATTCCCTTCAGCTTGACCCACCACACGCAGCTCCCTCTCCAAGTTTAATGGAAAACGACTGCCGAACATCTCTCTGAATTTGAGGGGTCACGCTGTGAAAGAGGTGAGGTGAAATGTACATCCTTCCACCACTTGGCAGCGAGCAGCAGGAAACTTTGTACACAGCAGCAGCGTCTTTGTCTTTGCTATATGAACGCTCCCAATAGCGGTGACCTTACAGGCTCAACCAATTATTCATTCATTCTCTCTGCTCCTCTTAATTATTATCTGGGTCATAACTGGCTCGATCACATCCTGGTAAATACTGAACAAAAGAAGGACTGATGCCATGGAAACAGATACAGAGAGAAAGATCAGCTCTAATGTCGGATCTGACTTGCTTTCAAGAAGCAGAGACTGGCATCAGAACTGGGTTAGAATGGAAAAACACTCGTACAGATTTAAGTTACGCCAAGAGAACCACAGCTAAGAATCGTTTTTCATTTGACCGCTGGATTGTTTCCACCATCCCAGTTTATTTGTCCGATGCTGACTGTCAGTTTGGACTTCTTATCTCTGTAACGTCACAAATTGCAATCAGAAAGCCTCGGGCAAAGGGGGAAATATTTTCAACCCTCACAATTGGGTCTTTGCAAAATTAATAGCGCCCCCTCAGGGCCAACTCCCATCCACTCCAGTTTCTTCACTGACTTTATTTGCAACTGTGCCACGTTTAAAATTCACTTTCCACTGAAGCTGCAGATCACGGTGCTGTCGGTGTCCATTCACCCGACCCCTGATAAAGACAACAAACTCACCAACCGAGTTTCTGAATCATTCTGAGCTAATGAAAGACTATATTTCAGACAGTCTTTATCACATGATGCTACAGTGCAGAGCAACACCAAAATCATATCTTTTCCACACTTAATCACATTACACTGAGAGAGTTGCTAATTCCTTGTAGTCTCAGTGGTAGTAAAGGTTGCCGACTTTGAGATGAAGGGTTTAGCAGCCTCATGTTTGAAAGTTTCTGTACCTTCAGCTCAAATGGAAGTATTAAACAACAGTACTATTCAGTTTCTTGCCTTCAAAAAGTCAAAAATAGTTGTTGAAGGAAGGCTGCAGACACAAACGTCTACCTTTCACAACATATGTGATACAATCTTTACTGGCCTCTTTGAGCTTTGTTTTAGGCATTTTCATTAGAATACACACATTAATTTTGGCCTGAGCAGTAAAACAACGGCGATATGTACAGATGATGAAGAAAACTGTTCAATAAAATGTTCGATAGTTTTCCTTAAATGAGCTAGATGCAAACTGCCACGGATGCACATAAAGAAAATGCTACGTTCTGTTGCTTGAATACACCCTAACCATGCTCCTCTCTGGCTCAAACTATGCCAATGATTCATTCCTAAAGAAGCCTTTTCATTCTCCATTGTTATCCCTGTTGGCTTCCATGCAGGTCTTCTGAGGCATGCTAGTCTGTAGCCGCCTGGGCGAAATACAGGAGGTCCTCGGTTTATGACTTCTTTGACCTACAGCGTTTCATTATGTCGAAACTGATTACGTGGAACTAGTTGTCGATCAGGGCTGCACAGTGGCGTAGTGGTTAGCACTTTCGCCTTGCAGCGAGAAGGTCCCTGGTTCGCGTCCCGGCTTTCCCGGGATCTTTCTGCATGGAGTTTGCATGTTCTCCCTGTGCATGCGTGGGTTCTCTCCGGGTACTCCGGCTTCCTCCCACAGTCCAAAAATATGCTGAGGTTAATTGATCATTCTAAATTGCCCGTAGGTGTGAATGTGAGAGTGATTGTTTGTCTATATATGTAGCCCTGCGACAGACTGGCGACCTGTCTAGGGTGTCCCCTGCCTTCGCCCGAGTCAGCTGGGATAGGCTCCAGCCCCCCCCGTGACCCTAATGAGGATTAAGCGGTGTATAGATAATGGATGGATGGATGGATGGATGGATAGTTGTCGATCAGAGCGGATGAATACGTCGTCACATGGTGCTATCAGACAGCTTTGTTTCCATTCTCTGGTTGTACTCCACCTTGGATTGTGCTACATTCACTAACTTTTTGTCCTTCATTATGGCTCCCAGCGTAAGTCAGACTCTTCTGATGCTTGGAAGAAAAGGAAATCCGTCTCCATGGAAGTGAAATTAGAAAGAATAAAATGCTGGGAACAGGAAGAAACACCAACCAACATGGGTCAAGTTGTAAAAACAGGTCAACATATTGTAGTGACCCTCTGTGATGAATGAGTGAGACTTTATCTGGTTCTCTGCTGGTTTATTGAACCTTCATACAGGCTACTGTGGACCGTAGCCAACGCCAGAATAACTAGAAAAACCCCATAACTTAGCTCCAGAATTAGCCACCGTTCCCAGCTCTCTCTACTGCTGACTCTCAGCCAATCAGAGGTGAGCTAACTAAACATGGCACGTTCACTGACATTAGGTAAATCTGGAACTGAACAATAAACATTGAAACCTCAACATCAACAACAATATCAGTCTGTTACAATATTCTGTTATCTTCTAGTAAAATGATTCATACATGCGTGAAAGTCGTTGGTATTCATGACTTTATGAAGAACCGATCGATATTATGATGCATGGAACGGCTTTTTTTACATTTTCGTTGCAACTTAAGGCAAAAATTGACTTACACAGATCCATAGTAATGGAATTCCAACATCAGTTGATGACTCTCTGTAGGCTTTTTTATCTAAAAACACCCACAACCCTGTGACCTTCAACACTTCCACCAAATGGATCACCATGCGCAGTGTCCTCAGCCTCACCACAGTCACCCTCTATCCACATCTACATTTTACTTGCTTTCTTTCCTTATTAATTGTTCTGTTAATAAAATTTTAACCCATGACAAATAGGTTTCAGTGACAAAATTCAAATTCGAACTTTTTTTGCTGGTCTTTATAAAAACAAGTCACTGAAAGTTTTCAGGAATCACTGGTATCAACTAAAGCTGAACAATTTGTTGTGATAAAATTCTCCGCTACATCGCCCAGTCCTAACTTGCATGTGAGCTAATGTTAGCCTCACAACTAGCATTGCTTGGTAACGTGTCGTCTGTCATGTATCCCCAGAACAATTTCTAATAACGTGACCATCTTATTAGACAAAAAACACTGTGGAGCCTAGGAACTTTGGACAATACAATAAACAACTTTTAAACTCTCAGACAGCCAAACTGACCATCTTCCTGTCCAGCTGCCCTCTGGCTCCTGTACTATCACTTTTATAACTTTGAGTCGCAGTAAAAGTTCTTTCTCAGTCAGCCAGAGAAACCTCAGTGATAGATTAGGAGACATGCTGCTCACTGCAGCACAAAGGTGAAAAAAGCACACCTCTGATAAAGGTATAACTCACGGGATTACTGTAGAATGAAGGCAGAGATGCTGGAGTGGTGGATGTGAAAGAGCCGTGACGTTGAGGAGGATGGTTTCAGTCCAATGGAATCAGAGTCGACAAAACTCTTCCCAATACAGCCCAGAGCAGACACAAACGCTGTAATAATAAAGACACAGTGACATTCACAGGTTACCACAAAATGTAAGGCAAATATCAGGCTGGAGATGTTATTAAAAACTGTTAAAGTGGCTGCAAAATATGGAAATGAGTTATTAATTTAAATTGACCTTTTCAGGAGATTGTTTGGCAGCTCCTGTTTCTAAGGTGAAGAGTGAACTGTGAGTCACATCCCAAACAATTTCAGACTGTATTCTTTATCTTAACTATAAAGAATTGGAAAACACATTTGAACCTTGCATTTCTTCAATGTATGTTTTCATTAATGGTATGCTTTTATGTTTATAGTGATAATAGTTTAATGTAAAGTAAGGACGTAGAAAGCTACAATCAATCAGCGTCATACTAGAGAACGTTCCAGCTAACCAAACACACTGTGTCATTCTTTCAGAACCAGAAGACAGGGCTTCTTTGGAGTTCCTTATTTGCACTGACATCTCAAAATGCTTAACCGCTTCAAATGTGGATGTTGAAAACAAATCTTAAATGTGGTATTTATAGAACCAGAGATCTTTGAAATGCAGCCAGTCCTGGCTCGCAACACAAAAGACATTTTTTCCACTCACAGTCAAGATCCCATTTATTTTCCTGCTAAATTTAGTGAACTCTCTCTCTTTTCTTTTTGCTAAATCACACTGAATTTATGAGCTTCTATCTCCACTTTTTGTTCTCTTTCGTCTGAAGCTGAGCTCACAGAGGTCTCTCGTATATGTCAACTACTCCTTGACCTTTCCTGTCACATCCGCTTTATTTCTATTATCTGCTTTTATGCTGTTGTATTTGCGCAAATAAAATGAAACCACAGTGTCCAGTTTTCTTTGTAAATGCTGCTCAAACCGTGGCAAAACTGCACTTCCTCCAATGGCCACTAGAGGTCGGTTCCATAAGTGAGTCAATCTCCATAGAGCCTCATGTTAAAATGCCCAACTTTAGAGCAGAAATAAACATGTTCACAGCCTGTTACAAAAACAGTTCTGATCTCTCTTGCTAAAACTATACGTTCATGACAACTGTACAAGGGGTGAATTTTTATATAATTTCCTCATTTAGGTTTTATTAAGCCATAAAGTTATGCTGTAAATGACAGGTAGGTGCCATCATAGGACGGTCAGCTCTGCTCATGCTCCATCTCGTTTCTAATGTTTGGATTCGCTGACCATCTTCAGAACCAGGACCTGATCTGGTGTCTGGTGCCCACGCTGGACTGGGTCGACATTTTACACTTATATTTTGACTTTTTTAGACTTGTATTTTGACTGTAGGAAGGTTGCAATTAATTTGTCAAAAAAGACACAAAACGCACAATAAGCAAAGTTAAAGATGAACTTGACTAATAGCATTAGAATATCTTTTCGACGTCTAGCGTTTGCCGAGAACGTCTTATGTAACATAATGAGCACATTGTAAATATAAAAGGAGCTAAACAGTGTGTGTCGTCAGTCCTTTGACCTTTCTGAATGTCTTCTTCTTCAGGAATATTAACCCTCCTGTTGTCTTCATTTACGGCCACCAAAAAATATTGTTTCCTTGTCTGAAAAAAATTCAAAAATTCAGCAAAAAAATTCCCCAATTTTATGAAAATTTGCAAAACCTTCAGGAAGAAAATTCCAATAATTCCTTAAAAGTTTCCCTTCAAAGTTTATTTTAAAAAATCCCCCAAATTTGGCAAGAAAATTCTTGGAAATATTTTCAAAAAATGAGTAATAATTTTCAAAAAACATCCTAAAAATATCTAAAGTGATTCCATATATATCGGTAAAACTTCTAATATTTTCTTGAAGAACATTCACATAAAAATCAACCAAAATCCAGTGAAATTCGCTGGATTTTGGTAGATTTTTATGTGAATGTTCTTAAGAAACATTTCTTTTTTCCCCACCAAAAATGTTCAAAAATTTCCTAAAAATGTTGAAAATGTGGACATCAGAAGTTTCACTGTGGAAATATATTTTTTTCCACATTTTCAAACTTTAAAACGGGTCAATGTTGACCCGCAGGATGAGACGAGGGTTAATCATTCTGATGCAGTCTTGCCGAAGAAGCTAAAACATTATGGGATGAATTATGTCCGACAGACATTTATTAGCTCATTGAAAACTCATCCTATGTGCTATTTTTTTGAGAAAACCGTGTGAATATAAGAACTCTGAGTCATGAGTGTTGCATTTTCCTCACAGTCGTGACCTTCTAAAGTTTCTCAGCTCAAATTTTTTTTTTCAGCAGAATTGTCACCCCTGCTGAGTGATTAGCCTGAACACTTCTGAACAGCCCCACTGAGATTTTTGCAGATTTCTTTCACTGTAGCAGGAGTGTCTTTTTATCTTTATTTTCATTTTTTTGGAGGAAAATGATTATGCATTAGCGTTTCTGCTAAATAAGAAAGCGCTCCTCTCTTTGTTGTGTCTCGCAGCCCTTTTACATTCAGTCAGACTTGAAATGATCAAAGTTTAAGTCTGTCACCACCTTTCCAAGTATAAATATTCAAAAAAAACATATGATTCTTCAGATTTAGGCTATTATTAGCATCAGTAAACAAAGATATGAAAGAAGCAGTGAGGCCTGAGACAGCAAAACATAGCTGTGAACTTTCTCTGCTTCAAACTGAATGAAGGGGAGGTCACTTATGGAAATTCAGCTTTGTTGCTCACAATGAGTTATGTTTTTAATATTTACTTTGTGTTTTTTATTTTGCAAACTCCTTTCAACTCTGTTGTAATGGCACGGAGGCAGAGAGGGAAGCGTTTTGTCCCCTAAAAACTGAACCTTTAAAGTTTGCCTTCAAACACAGAGTCACAGAGATCTCAGACGCCTAGACTACAGTCAAACATGTCGCCTTTTCTGGTGCTGTGTTTACTTATTCCTGGTTGGCCTCATATCCCCAACAAGATCCGCTACAGCTACCTGTTACTGTCTGATCATCTGCCGTTAGAAATCTTACCTGCTGTCAAATGTGACCCTGGAGGTCAGATATCTGAGTGAACCTCCTGCAGTGCTTCCACATTCTTCACCGCTTTTACAGCTTTTACCCACAGACTCAGTGTGAAAGATGGTCCTAGCTTTTGTGAAACCTCAAGTTTTCCAATTGACAGTTGTTGTTTTAGTCCTTTGTAGCCAGATCTAATGTGGAAGGGGTGGATTTAATGGACAATCTGAGGACACTTGACACGGCAGTCACAAAGTAGTCCCACCCTATTACATATCTGGTTTATCATCTATTTTAGTCTGAATGGAACCAGCGTTTTCAAAATGAATGCCGTACTGTACTGAAGGAGACGACTAATGCTTTAAACCAGGGGTGTCCAACACGAGGCCCGTGGGCCAAAAGCGGTCCTCCACAGGGTCCAATCCAGCCCTCAAAGTGTAAAAATTCCAGAGAAGACATTAACTGCAGATTGTAAATTAGTAAAACCATAAATTTAAAATAATTTCTAGACCATGACAAGTTGTTTTGATCAGAAGTAAAATACTAGATTGTTCATTGTTCTTCTGTCGTTTTGTGTCTCATTTTTGTAAAATTTTGTCTTTTTTTGTCTAATTTTTGTTGTCTCATGTTTTTGTCATTTTGCGTTTCCTTTTTGTCTAGCTTGTGTTCTTTGTCTATTTTTTAGTCGTTTTGTTTCTCACTTTTGTCACTTTTTTTGTCTTGTGTCATTTCTGTATTTTTTGTCTTGTTTTTGCCATTTGTCCATTTTTTTGTCAATTTTTTTGCCTCTTTTTTGTTTTGTTTCATGTCATTTGTCTAATTTTTTGTCATTTTGTGTCTCATTTTTTGGAACAATTTGTCTCATTTTTGTTGTTTTTTGTCTTTTGTGTCTGACTTTTGTTGTTTTGATCTTAAAGTAAAATCCTCTATGGTTCAGTTCCAGATAGCTGTGACTAAATAGTGTGTGCCTTTGTAGACACTCCATGTCTAAAAAATTATAGAACCTTAAAAAGAGTCAATTTATGAATGAGTTATGAAATACATACCTCCATGGATAAAAGGGACTTCATCCAGCTTGTCCATGTTCTTGGGTTCTGTCACAGCATCAGTAACTCCTACAGGTTGTCCAGGGCGTCTGGGAATCATTAGGTGATGCCAACATTTAATTAGGTTCTGACATATTATTGTAATTAGGATACAATGGTTTGCACTATTTTGTTTTCAAAATGTTGGAACAATGCAGCACATTTATTTTGTTAAATATTTTGGCACAGCAGAGCACTATTGTGTTTTATGTTTTTCACTCACTGTAATGCATTTTTATTTTTTGTTCAAAAAACTACTTTCAAAAAAGTTTACACAGTGCATTTTTTTGTGTAAGTAATTTTTCATGCCATTGTTGTTGGGTTTTTTGTAGGTTAGATCACTGTTTTAGTTTACAGCATCTGTGTAAGTTAATAAAAGTACAAGTGATCCATGTAAACTAGTCTGAGTCTGTATTATTTGTTTATATCATGACGAGTGATAAAAGGTCTTATATGATGCACTGTGAGCCTGTATACCCCCCTCCTCCCATCATATGATATGATGATGATACACACACACACACACACACACACACACATGTATACATATATATATATATATATATATATATATATATATATATATATATATATATATATATATATATATATATATATATATATATATATATATATGCTGTATATATAAGTTACTGTAAAACATTATTTCTGCAGCCCTCTGATGCTCTTTAACTTTAAATCACATTTTCTCTGCTCCATCATTTTCTTTGCCGTGAAGTCAGGACTCATATGTACCAAAATAAAAACCAGAGATCCTTTCTCAGATGTAAAACATGTCATCTTTGACAGCATTTTAAATCTATAATGGTCACAAATAGTCTGACACTAATGTTCCTCCATAACAACACACAGCGTGGGTCACTGTGTTCTAGTATTTAGGACAAAGTAAAACTCAGAGTGACATCATGACTGCAGAGTGTAATGTTCATCATTTTAACTTTAATTTTTCCTCTAACTGACGGGAGACATGTTGAGTTATTGCTCATTTCACAACGTGCTTTTAAACTTACCTGTCGGTTCAGTCCACACCTGTTGCGTCCTGGCGGCAGATTAATGACGTCAGCCTGCGCTCCGACACTTAACAGTATTTACTGGTATTTATACAAATTAAGAATACATCGGCGTTTAATCGGTAAAACTCCGGCCGAGGATGATTATTTTGAAAAAGGCTATAATCGACAGATGTAATCGGCGGGCCGATAAGTCAGCTGGATCCTACAGTTTAGCTTCTTCCATGTGGAGTTGGTTCTTCTTCTTCTTCTTTATTTCCGGTAGCGTGGACGCCGTGAGGCCTGTTATTGCTTTCCGATGGAGCTTTTTCCCCTCCTTTATTGACAAATTCATTTAACTCTCGTGTCGTCCTGTGGGTCAAAATTGACCCGTTTTAAAGTTTGAAAATGTGAAAAAAAAATATATTTTCACAGTGAAACTTCTGATGTCCACATTTTCAACATTTTTGGGAAATCTTTGAACATTTTTTGGTGGAAAAAAAGAAATGTTAAAAATGTTTCTGAAGAACATTCACAGAAAAATCAATTGATTTTTTTTTTTTAAAAAATTGATGTTCTTAAGAAAATATTAGAAGTTTTACTGATATATATGGAATCACTTTAGATATTTTTAGGATTGTTTGGAAGATTTTTCCTCATTTTTGGAAAATATTTCCAAGGATTTTCTTGCCAAATCTGGGAGATTTTTTTTTAAATAAAACTTTTAAATGAAACTTTTAAGGAATTATTGGAATTTTCTTGCTGAAGGTTTTGCAAATTTTCAGAAATTTGGGGAATTTTTTTCTCAATTTTTGGCTTTTTTTCAGACAAGGAATCAATATTTTTCGGTGCCCATAAATGAAGACAGCAGGAGGGTTACACAGGCTCACAGTGCAGTAAAATATAATATATATATTAGAAGAGGCATTTCTTGAAAATTCTATGAAGTGCAATCAGAAAAGCAAAAAGGAACAAGTAGAAAGAAAGAAAAAAATACATAAAACAGAACAAAACATAGAGCTAGGGCTTTCTTTGCAGATCGTAACTCTCATTCAAATTGAAGAGGATATGTGAACCAGATTTGTTTTATTGTAATCAGTGTTCATAAAAGTTTTTTCTACCTCATTTAATACACCTCTATATGGGCACCATTAGTTGCATGAAGCACATCAAGACGGTACTTGATTTCTTGCCATGTTTGCTGTAGCATAGCCTCATCATTGGTGGCAATGGCATCACAAATCTTTGCTTCAAGTCAGTAATGTCCCGTATCTTTGTTCAATACACGATATCTTTAACATAAGCCCATAGAAAGAAGTCTAAGGGAGTGATATCCGGTGAACGGGTGGCTGAGGAACTGGCCCATCCCTTCCAATCCACCGGTCTGAGGAGGAGCCATCTTTCAGGATTTCATTTAACAGCATCTCTTTCACCAACAGGATACCTGAAACACACAATTTCAATGTGATTACAAACTTTAATAAACACTGATTAGAATAATACAAATCTGCTTAAGATATCTTATCAACTGCCTTTGTAATGAATTCTTAAAATTGTAGAGACTTTATGGACACCCTGTGTGTGTGTGTGTGTGTGTGTGTGTGTGTGTGTGTGTGTGTGTGTATATAAAAAAAATAAATTTTCAGTTTATTTTTTATTTTATAATTTTTTTGCTCATTTTCTTCTATATTTGGGTTTGTACATTACTATTATTATTATTCATATTTTTATTGTATTTATTTTTTTGCTATTGTTTTTCTATATCTGGGTCTTACAGGCTTATACTTCTAAAACTTCTATGAGTCTCCCGATATCTATGATCTACAAAAGACTTTTTAATATTGTTATTTAGCCTAGTTTTCTTTTCTTATTTTTCGCTTTAGGTCTCTAAAAAGCCGTTAAAAATGAACCCAGCTCGTGTCCATACTGAAACACATCTCTGCATTACTGTACTGAATACAAGTTTGAATAAAGAGCTTTTTCTTGTAATGGAGTGATTTAAATCAAAGTCTGGCTACTTCTAGATAAGCTGAGACTCCAAATATTTATTCCAGCACTGCTTTATGCTGCCAGCTGAATTCAGTGACAGCTCAAAGAGAAAACCTGAATAAATGAGTGGATCAGCATAACAAAGGCAGGAGCAGAAAGTCTCACTCGGATGAGTATGTAAGAATAAACTCACTAAAATAGA